>NW_021604589.1:3135083-3186709 GCF_004785775.1 Grammomys surdaster | reverse complement strand
TCTCTCTCTCTCTCTCTCTCTCTCTCTCTCTCTCTCTCTCTCTCTCTTCCTTTCCTTGGCAAGCCTCTTTCCTTACCAATGCACTGCTTCCATAATCACAATCACATTATAAAGGAGTCAACCAGCCATTGGCTAAAGCACCTAGACCTCTCATCCCAAATGAATCAGTCTTTAAGTTGATTATTTTGCATATTTTGTGAAACTCTGGAAACACTGTGAGGCAGGATCTAGTTGGAGAAAATGTCCTTGAGGAGATGTCTCATCCTGTTCCTTTCCTGTATTCCCCTCTTCCCTGCTTCCTGTCTCATGAGAATGTGAAGGTTCTCTTCTGCCACAGACTCCATATCATGTTGGACTGACATTTCTGAAATCATGAATGAATAATCTCCCTCTTGTTTTTTTCCCCAAATCAAGCTTTTTGTCACTGCAATGAAAAAAATGTAACCAAATTATTTCATCACAGTTATGAGAAAAGTAAATAAATACAGAGACTGTTCTTAAAAAACATACAAGTGTCAAGAATAAGCAACTATTGTGTGTTCAGCTATAAATTAAACATCTATATCACAAATGCATACACACACACAAGGCTCAGATAATATTGAAGAAGAGGAGTTGGGCATGCCATGGCTGTTATACACATGAACTTTTGACAGCTGTAACCATAGCTGAACAAGACTTGAAAAAAAATCAACCCACTAAAAGTTCCAGCATGGATGAAGAAGTACTCCCAAGACCCCATTATTACTTGAGGAGCCATGGATAGTTAATAACTTCTGAGAAAGGAAGAGTCACTCCCTATTCCTTGGTAGTATGGCCACTAGTAGGTTTCCCTGTACCCATTTGTGTATGGGCAGAATTAATGAACTCAGTGGGTTAGTTTTTAAAAGAGAGAGAACATGAATTTGCATGAAGTTGGGAAGGAGATGTATTGTGGGGGCCAGAATGAGTTGAAAAGAGAGACTGGGGGTATATGGGATCATGGGATCAAGATATATTGTGTGTATATGTGTGTGTGTGTGTGTGTGTGTGTGTGTGTGTGTGTGTGTGTGTAAGAGAGGAGACTGGTAATAGAGGGAGGAGAGACAGACAGAGAGAGAGAGAGAGAGAGAGAGAGAGAGAGAGAGAGAGAATTTTATTAAATCAGTCAAGTTTATGCTCCAATTTTAAAGTAAAGATAATTCAACATGCTTTAAACAGTATAGCATGGCATATTCCACAATGGGTAAAGAAGACTTTCTTGTCAGAATGACCTAAGACAGGCTCAGTCTGGTTTATGCAATAAAAAGGGAGAGATATGGAGAGCTTTTGGGGCTGCCTGGCAGAAATCTGACATAGGCCAAGGACAAGGAAATGGACTGCAGGCAGGAATCTGATGTTGGGCTGGAACAAAGAAGTAATTTCAGGCAGAAATCTAAATCCTAGGCTAGAACAAGGAAGTAATTATAGGCAGAAATATAAATCTTAAGCTAGAACAAAGAAGTAGGCTTCAGGCATGAAAATGACTTTGGACTAGGACAGGGAAAGTTGGCTCAGATATTTCGATCATCCTGATAAGCCCTCAGAAATAGTGATCACTGGAGTGATCACAGGACTCTGTTTATTGTCGTACATGCTTTTGATTATCTGGGTTTATTGTCTTCCTTGTTCCTGGACTATTTGTATCTATTGTATTGCTAGTTCCTCAACCTAGAACTGAACTTAATACTTGCATGTGATTTAGACAGTATAAAGACAAAAAAGGAGGAAGAGGAGATGGGATAGGGGATTAATGGGTGGGCGGAATGGGGAAGGGGGATGGCATCTGAAATGTAAATAAATAAAATATCAAATAAAAAAATACAAAAAAGGAAAAAAAGTGTGGCATGGAGATAAAATAAGACAATATAGCTGTCTAAATAAAACAATATAAATAAAGAAAATGAAATGTTCAAATAATGTGAAACTTTGTAAATCCTAAAGCTTCACAAGTTTCACACTTAACAACATTCCTGCACATGGGAAATCCTGTAGCAAGACTTGGTTAGTGATCCAGAATGGATTACAGATGGCAAGGTTAGCAGTTTATTTTCGGTAATGAAAGTCCACACTTCCTGTGGAGCCAAGATAGCTGTAATAGTAGAAGTCAATGGGTTAATGTTATTTATAGTGAAGTAAATTGAGCTAGAGGTAAAGGATTAGATGTGAAATGAACTGACAAAGGGACCAAAAAGGAACTGGAAAACTAAGAGAAAATGCTACAATATATTTTTATAAGCTCACAATAGGGAAACCATTTCTAACCATGATAAAATCTCCAGGAGGAAATATTTGAATAAGGTTGAATTTTCTTCTGTATTTATCATATTAAAACAAAAACTGGTAACTGAAGAATATTTACAAAACATATAGCTGACAAATTCCTTTCAAATTATAAAGATAAAAATATGCAGCTCAGGGGATTTGGACAATGCAGTTAAGAGCACTAACTGTAAGCTAAGCTTTAGTGGTTCACGCCTTTAATTCCAGGCCAGCCTGGTCAATAGAATGAGTTCCAGGAGAGCCATGGCTATATGGAGAAACCTTGTTTCAAAACAAACAAAAGTAAAACAAAACTAACAAAAAAGAGAAAAGAAGACTTGTTACTCTTTGCAGAGGATCTGGGTTCAATCCCACATCAGGTGGTTCACAACTACCTGTAACTCTAGTTACAGTGGATATCATGCCTTTTCTGGCCTCCTCAGGTACCAGATACAAATGTGGTTTACACTCATACATGCAAACCAAACATTCAAATACATAAATTATACATATTACACATATACATATATATATTATTTATTTTTATTGGATATTTTATTTATTTACATTTCAAATGTTATCTCCTTTCCAGGTTTCCCCTCTGGAAACCCCCTATCCTCCATCCTCCTTCCCCTGCCTCTATGACAGTGTTTCCCTACCCACCCATCCACTCCCACCTAACAGCCCTGGCATTCCCCTATACTGGGGCATTGAGCCTTCACAGGACCAAGGGCCTCTCCTCAAATTGATGTTGAACAAGGACATCCTCTGCTACATATGGGGCTGAAGCCATGGGGCAATTGATGAGTATGCTTTGGTTGGTGGTTTAGTCACTAGGAGCTCTGGAGGGTCTGGTTGGTTGATATTGTTCTTCCTGTGGGTTGCAAACCCCTTCAGCTCCTTTAATCCTTTCTCTAAAAAATGGCCATCTTACTGAAAACAATCTACAGATTCAATGTCATCTCCACCAAAATTCCAACTCATTTCTTCATAGTGTTAGAGGAATTTGCAAATTCATTTGTAATAACAAAAAACCCAGGACAGGGAAAATTATTCTCAACAATAAAAGAAATTCCAAAGGAATCACCATCCCTGACCTCAAGCTGTATTACAGAGCAACAGTGATAAAAACTGTATGGTATTGGTACAGAGACAGACACGGTGATCAATGGAATAGAATTGAAGACCCAGAAATGAACCCACATACCTATGGTCCCTTGATCTTTGACAAAGGAGCTAAGATCATCCAGTGGGGAAAAAAAAAAGACAGTATTTTCAACAAATGGTACTGGTTCAACTGGAGGTCAGCATGTAGAAGAATGCAAATCAATCCATTTCTATCTCCTTGTACAAAGCTCAAGTCCAAGTGGATTAATGACTTCCACATAAAATCAGATACACTGAAACTAATAGAGGAGAAAGTGAGGAAGAGCCTCAAACACATGGCACAGGGGAAATTTTCCTGAACAGGACACTGATGGCTTATGTTCTAAGATCAAGAATTGACAAGTGGGACTTCATAAAATTGCAAAGCTTCTGTAAGGCAAAGGACACTGTCAATAGGATAAAACAGCAACCAACAGATTGGGAAAAGATCTTTACCAATCCTACATCTGATAGAGGGCTACTATCCAATATATATAAAGAACTCAAGGAGTTAGGCTTCAGAGAATCAAATAACCCTATCAAAAATGTGGTAGAGAACTAAAAAGAGAATTCTCAACTGAGGAAACTTGAATGGTCTAGAAGCACCTAAAGAAATGTTCAACATCCTTAGTCATCAGGGAAATGCAAATCGAAACAACCCTGAGATTCCATCTCACACCAGTCAGAATGGCTAAGATCAAAAACTCAGGTGATAGTAGATGCTGGCGAGGATGTGGAGAAAGAGGAACACTCCTCCATTGTTGGTGGGATTGCAAGATGGTACAACCACTATGGAAATCAGTCTGGCGGTTCCTCAGAAAACTGAACACAGTGCTACCTGAGGACCCAGCTATACCACTCATGGGCATATACCCAAAAGATATATATATATACTTATAAAGATGAACATCTTAATTGAAAGCAGAATTGTACAGTTAATTTACAAAAGAAAAAATGTTGTAAAGGCCAACTTTTGAAATTATAAACTCACTAAAAAAAATAATAAATTTCACACAACAACCAAAAAGAAAATTCAAATATGAAAATTTTTCCTCAATGGAAGCTAAAGAGTGTTTGAGAACCATGCATCTTCACCTACTTTGGAGAGAAATGTGAATTCATTTAACCATTTATAGGTCATACTGACAATATGTGTTATCTGATGTCATATTTGGAATAACATAGAGGCTTATAGCCCCTTATACATCCACTGCTAATTTGGGGTACTCCAATTGTATACCAACCCATCTATATCCATGTGTCCTTTCCAACACAACCCTTTGAGGTAGGGAGTCCCCAATAGTACCATCAACTCCATCTACCCCCAAATGTATATCAATTAGGAATTCAGTGAGCAAGTTTTGTTACTACAAGGTTTTTTTTTTTCATAGTTTCTCAGCATTGATACTCCGAACATTTGGGCCATTAGTCATTCTTGTTTGTTAGTGTGGTCCAGCACATATAGTATCTTTGACACCCATTCAGTATCATCCTCTTTTCAGGTGCGAAGAGAGAAATTTCTGTGAACATTGCTGACCTCCGATGAATAGACAAAAGTTTTTCTTCCATCCTCATCTGTGAATTTCTGATTAAAGTGAATATGATGCAAACTTTAATAAGAATATATCAGAGTCACACATATTGATGTGGAAAGACAACCACGCTATATTACAAAAACTAAATAAGTGATGAATATTACTGTACATAATCTGATTTCCACAAATAAAATAACTTTGAATAATCAACTATGATTAATTGCTACTACAGCCCTAGGAAAAAATTACTACTAAGTATTTTGATAAATTAGTGGTCAGCAATGAGCCTGTTATCCTGGCACAGATTTAATATGAATTAAATATTATTATGGGTAGTATCTGCAAGTTGCATGTCCTCCCTGATTCTCATATTCCCTCATCTCTGCACAATTGTCACAGAATCATAAAAGAGATGTTCAAAATATGACAGAGAATCATCACGTGAAAGTACTCTGATGCTCAAAAATGTATACCTGGCTTTGAGTCCATTATTTCAAACATTTTCCAGAGATAAGGCTGTCTCGAAGACTTTGGATCAAATTCCTACTTCAGAACCTATCAGCTGATAGTTAGCTCACATTTCATCCATGATGTTTCCTTAATGCCTTGGGCTTCCCTTCTGCTATAGTTACTTGGAATTTCTTTTTATAGCTATTCATTTATTTTTACAAAAGCCTTTTAAAAAACAATGAAAAGGTGACCTTGAACCTTTGGAAAGAAAGCCATTTAAAACATGAAGGTCTCCCGTATTTTTGTGTCCAGTGCTGGTATCTATCTTACAGACAATAAAGAAAAAAAATCATCTTTCAGCTTTCTGTTGTTTAAAAATAGGTGATGATGATCAGAGGTCTTAAAATTGAAAATGTCCAGAACTCAGAAAATGATGGAAGATGGGCAGCAACTATGGCTTGTCATGAAAATTGAGAAGGTGACAAGATCTCCTGCATAAGTCTCTGGGTCATCAATGTCAAATAAAAGTATTTATTTGATTGAGAGATTTCTTTAACAGGAGTGCCCATCTGTGACAGGAAAAGATGCGATGAACAGTTATGCTTCATTTGTTTTCATTATCTACAAAACAGCATGTTCCTAAGATCGAACAGATTTCATTCTTTTATTCCTAATGCAGCTTTACCAAGTGTCTCTAAGGAGAGAAGAAAGAAATCTCTTTTTCTCACAGGCCAGAGATCCTGTAAAAAGAAACAAGGTAAAGGGCAAATTGAATTTGGGATTTTTTTTTTAACACAAATTAGATAATAAGATCACACGTGAAGGAGAAAATGTTCAACAGATGTCTCGCAAAAATTCTAGAAATGTGGGCTATCGGAAAATCATTTCTGGGAATGAAGAAAAATTAGATTATTAGAGAGGAGATTAGATGAGAACTCTAATTATATGCAAACAGAGAGCTGTAGTTCTGTTGAATTGCACACTTTATTGTATCAGCAATTAGGGATTAATTTTAGCTTCCTTCTTCAGCAAGTTCTGGTATGAAATAACAGCAACTCTAATTCAAACCAAGTTATAAAATAAAAATCACAAAGTAGATACTTAATGAGCAGCTTACTTGGGACAGTAGCTGAAAACCCTTCTAGATATTGAAAGATTCCAAATATTTACTTATGACGTAGCCTCTCTCATTTTACCAACTCCTCAACACCTCCACTTAGATGTCCCAAAGGACTTTAGACTTGCATGAAATTGGCCCTCTGATTCTTCCAGCAAAACTATTACCATCTCACTAAATGCCTCCATCTACCAATTAGAACTTGAAATGAACCTTCACTTCGCTCCTCCTGTGCTCCCATCCAGCTAATCAGCCACACCCTATCAGTCTCAAAACACACTTCACACTTGAACCCACCCCATCGTCATTATTCTTCACTACTACAATAAATTTTGTATTTAATCTTATTTAACGGGTTTTATAGGATATATTTGGATCTACTCTTGTTTCTGACACTTTTTCTATCTTGAGTGAAGAAAAAAAAAAGGTACATCATGTCCATACTTTCCTTTTAAAGCTTTTCCATGACTTCGTGCCACATAAAATGAAATTTCAAGTTTATAATAATTTATAAGACTTGAATTAATACAGCTATGGCAATTTCTATAATGTCTTCACCTATCTTCCTCTTTTACTGTACCTCAGTCACACTTCTACCTAGCTGTCAAACTCTCCTTTCACAGGGTTTGCCTAAGACCATCAGAAAACACAGATATACATCACAATTCATAGAAGTAGAAAAATTACAGTTCTGAAGTAGCAACAAAAGTAATTTATGGTTGGGGGGGTCACCACAACATGAGGGTTGTATTAAAGGGTTACAGCATTAGGAAGATTGACCCTATCCTATTTCTGCCTCAATACATTACCACTGGCTGGTCCTCCAGTAAGCTACAAGGTTCATACTCCCATTTCTTTCAAATCTCTGTGTAATGTCATGTTTCCAGAGCATTTGTTACCAGCTACAAACACCAGTTTTTAACCTTGTTTGTGATTTTGTTTGTGACATTGTGTAATACACACACACACACACACACAAAATATGGTGGTTTGAATAGGAATGGTCCCCATTGCTTGGCCCATAGGGAGGGGCACTATTAGGAGGTGTGGCCTTGTTGGCATAAGTGTGACTTTGCTGGAGGAAGTTTGTCACTGTGGGTATAGGCTTTAAGGTCTCCTAGTGCTCATACTCTTCTCTCCAGTGTCGCAGTCTTCTGATGTCTGTGGATAAAGAGCTAAAAAAAAAAAAAAAAAAAAAAAAAAAACGCTCTCAGCTTTCTCCAGCACCATGTCTGCCTGCATGCTCCCATGGTTTTGTTTTGTTGTATTTTTTTTTCTTTACCATGATGGTACTGGTCTAAATCTCTGAAACTTTAAGCCAGCCCCAATTAAATGTTTTTCTTTGTAAGCGTTTCCATGGTCATGGTGTCTTTTCATAAAATAAAACCCTAACTAAAACAATAGCTATTTGTTTATCAGTCTTCCTCTTAGTCTTTTTCTAGATTTTATGTTGATATTCTGCCTGGATGATTTGTCCTTTACTGTCCTTTAGTGAAGTTTTAAAACCTTAACTATTTTTGTATTGTGTTCTCCTCTCTCCTCCTATTAGGTCTATTATATTGGATATATGCATTTATTATTTTTTTATTGAATTACTCCCTTTATCATTATATACTAATTTCCCTGTTTCTACTGATTTTAATTGAAAATGTTTTTATCTGATATAACTGTAGCTGCTGTTGCTTTATTCTGTACTTCATTGCATACAATATTTTATTCCATTCCTTTCTTTTCTATGTATGTGTATCCTTCAACATGAAGCTAGTCTCGCCTAAGCAGCAAATATTTGGGGTCTTGCCTTTATCCATTCAATCACTGTGCCTTTTTTATTATTTTTAAAATTAGGATATTTTTGATTAAATTGAAAACAATTATATCACTTTCCCCTTCCCGTTTCTCCCTTCAGCCCCTCCCTACTCTCTGCCTCTTTGGTTACTATTGTTACATACATATATATGTATGCATGTGTACAAATACATAAACACAACCTGCCAAGTTCATTTTGTTGTTTATCTGTGTATGGTTTCAGGGCTGAACCCTCTGCACTAGACAACCAATAATGGGGCTCTGTAGGAAGACTTTGATTATTTCTGAGTTCTTTTCCTTTCACCCTTCTCTACCCTCTTATCTCTCCCTTTCAACCTCCTAACACTAGGTAGGAGAGAAAGAGGTATGGGGAGACAGAGAGCAAGACATCCTTAAATAAAGTCAGTGGTCAGAAAGTTGGCAACAATATTATTAGACTAATTCCTGCTGATCAAGGCCATCGAGTTCTTTTGATCTCTGCTGTCAGGATATCTAATTTCTTCCTTTGCCTCTTTGCACATGATTACTTCACAAAGTGCAACCAACAGCATCTGGCCACAATCAATCCACACAACAACTATACCTCTAATTCTTTATCTGGGGTAGGACCCCGTAAAAATTCCCTCCTTCCATAGTCCATTAATAGTGCCATTGTTCCAATCTTGTTTATGCAGCCACTTCTAGGATACACTTCACACCAGACCTCCTCTCTTCTAGCTCTTATAATCTAAGGTCCATGGTCTCACATCTTCCCTAAAGCTGGCTAGGCTTCCAGTACCAGGCATGATTTCCCTCCTGTTGAATGTGCCTTAAGTCAACTTAGACGTCCATCAGTTGCTACTGACATGTGCTAGTTATTGCACCTTTATTCATCTCTTGAAATGCTGGTAGGTTTGTGTTCCGTGGGTGTTACAGCTTAGTAAAACTGCTTAATTGCTTTTCTTTCTTGGCAGCCTGTGTAGTATTTTCTGGAGCCATGGAGGCTAGACTGTAGGAAAGGGGCTTTCATGTCAGATCTAGCTCAAACCATCCAATTCCTTTATCCTAAGAGTGGGGTGTCTTCAGGAGTAGGAACCTACTATCAATCCCTCACAGTCAAATATATAGCCCAGATATACCATACCTTGAACATACCCAAAGGATTTAACACTCTACTTCACAGAGAGTTGCTCAGAAATGGTATAGCATCCTATTCACAATAGCTAGGAAGTAGAAATAACATAAATGTCCTCCAACAGATGGCAGGGTAAAGAAAATGTAGTACATGTGCAAAATGGAATACTATACAACTACAAAGAAAATGAAATTTGCAGATAAATGGATGGACCTTGAAAAGTTATGCCGAGTAAGGTAACCCAAATTCAGAAAGACAAACTTTGCATCTTCTTTTTCATTTGCAGCCCTGACCCCCAAATATGACTGTACACTATGGAGTAACCATAGAAACCAGGACAGTATAAATGCAAGGGGGTAGGAGGTAACAGCATAATACAGGGGATATTAAAACAGAAAAAAATAGTGAGTAATGGGCTCCAACTAGAAAGGAGGGAGGGAGCTTGGAGGAATGAGAGACAAATAATA
This sequence comes from Grammomys surdaster, assembly GCF_004785775.1. Lineage (NCBI taxonomy): Eukaryota > Metazoa > Chordata > Mammalia > Rodentia > Muridae > Grammomys > Grammomys surdaster. Next base: position 3,176,794 of record NW_021604589.1, on the reverse strand, counting down.
TCAAGGTTATTTGAAAAAACGCAAGAAATCATACTATTTTTATAGTTACCTAAAATTATTCTATATAGTGTATAATATACATTTTATATGTGTGTATAATATTATACAAATGCATACGTATACTATATGCTATGTAGTATATAACCATATATGCTACAATAATTCATATATAATTAGATACAATATATATATAATTCTTTATGTATGCTATATAATATACCTAAAACTAATCTATATAACATATATGTTCATATAATATATGATATATGATATAATATATATTACATTAATGTCATATTTGCAATGTATATATATTAAAGAAAGTTTAGCCACCTAGACAGATAATGCTCCCCACAAGAACCTTAAACTAACAAAAGCCCCAGTAGCAGGTATGAGAAAACTTTCAAATTTTTGGTCAGGTTAGTTCAAGTGACTCTCAAAACAATACAGATTCTTTAGGTAGCCTTTGGTTGCCTGTCAAAGATTGAGGGTGGGCCCCTATGTCTTTTAATCAGAGAATGGAAGCTATTTACATTTAAGTAAGTTGTCAGGGTTGGAAAGATGGCTCAGCAGTGAAGAGCTTGTACTGCTCTTTCAGAGGACCTGAGTTTGGCTTCCAGCACCACAAGTGTGTGGCTCAAAACCACCTATAACTCTAATTCCAAGATCTCTGATGTCTTCTGGCCTCCACAGGCACTACACTCGTGTACACACTCTGACACCTACACACAAACACAAATAAACACAACTAAAATTAATTAATTAATTAATTAATTAATAAGATTGTTACAGATCTTACTATCATTCTCTAGCTTTCTCATTTTATTGTCCTTCATCTTTTATTTTTTTGCTCCCTCTTTTATCTGTCCTTGTGTATTTGCATTCCTTGCTTATTAGTCTTTTATAATGTTTTAATTTTGGTACATATCCATCATTGATGGAAAGTTAAGCTTTTTCCATATTTTTGATAGTGAAAAATACTGCAAAGAACAGGGGTGTCATCTCTTTGAGATCTTGTTTCAGTATGTTGGAATCTATACTCAGAAGTTGGATTACAGTTATTTTTAATTTCTAAGGAGATTGGGGGGGATAGAATCTTCATTTGGGGATGCATGCTCCTTTTAGAGTGAAAGTGAAGGTCCTCTGTATTTCATATATATGTATCAGTTCTGATGCTTGTCAGAGTATTGATCTGCCCTTTTATTTTGAGCCCTTCTTCTAGGACTTAGTGAATCTTGGCTGCTCATTATTGTCTATAAATGATGATGTGGATTTATAGATGCTGAAATTCAGTGAAACCTTCCTCTGTGGTAGATAATTGCTCTTCTACATTTCTTTCAACTTCCTACTCATTCTCACAACCTGCATAATGATAAGAAAGCAGGATACTTGATTCGGTCTTGATTCTTCCCTAGGTGAGACATATGAAGAGTAAATGTAAAGCAACCTCTATGAAGAACATACAACTGTAAGACAGGATAGTCTAGAGATGTCTCTCAACTACAGAAGAAGATATTTTACTCAAAGTTTAGGTCTTAAAGAATTTTCTTTTGTTGTTGTCTCTGCTCACCTCATGTTTAGTCAGTCCAGTTAAGATGTGTGTGTGTGTGTGTGTGTGTGTGTGTGTGTGTGTGTGTGCATAATATATATGTATGGAGCAACAATTAATGAAAAGAGACCTCAAACTTAAAAGACGGAACAAGTAGGGATTTAGTTGGAGGGTTTGTAGTTAAATAAGGGAAGGCAGAAATGATGTAAGTATAATCTCAAAAATAAAAGCAATAAATAAGAAAGAATTCCCAATGCCACCAGAGGATACTTATTTTTTCTTTTTCCATATGTGCTAAGTCTACAAAGAGTCCTCTGAACCTTGTTTTCTCTCTACCACTAGTGACTAAACTAGGCATCTCTAACATATCTTCCCAGTTGTAAAGACTCTAGCCACCTGGTTACTGTAGCAGAGGCCTAAGCATCTTCTCCCAGCCTCAGTCCCTCTGTACCATTTTATAATTGTTTCTGCCAATTCTATTTTTATCCTTTCAGATGTTACTCAAAATAATTCATTTGATGATGGCAAGATTTTTTCTAGAGCACTCATGTGAATATTGTACCTGTGATTCTTATAGCTCTTTAACAAACCAATGGACTATTTGGTGTGAAAAAAAAAGAATGGAATTTGCTATCAGAATAAAGAAATAACCAATTGGTATTTTGATTAGTGTGCTCATCCATAGAATAAAATAAACTTTCCTTTTTTGTTCCCTGTAAAACTAGAGAATTAATATTCCCCTCCTTGATCATTTATCTTTTATTCTTTTTGTCTTACATAAAAAGTTCAAAATCCTCTATAACATTTTCATTTCTCAAGATCTTTGTGAGTAGTCATCTCTTTAATAAACAATGCATACAACTCTAGTCATATTTTTATGAATCTATAGCAAAGTATAAAAATTAATCTCATCAGTGTGATAAACTTATTGATGAAGTATGGTCCTGGAGCTACATAACAAATTTCCATGAGATTTTGTTACATGCAAAGAGTATTTTATAATGTTCTAAACCATTGGAGTTAATGGTACTTCATTACATACCCCTTAACAAAAACACAATGTTCATTTTCATAGAGAGATTTAATGGAAACTTAATGGATTTATTCTATTACTTTGTTCATTTATTCTAATGTTTTAAATTAGATGGTACTATTAATGGACTTATTGCACACATTTCAAAAAGTCCCTCAATTATTCTGAATTTAGTCGTTTCAACTGACCAAATTAGATCAAGGAAGCAAAGAGGAAAATGATTTATATTTAGGTAAACACCCTTGAATTTAAGACTGGTAGTAGAAATAAGTAAGTGAGACCCAATAGGGAAAGAGGTTTCTCAAATATATCAGTAAATAAATATTTGATCACATATATACATATAGGTATATAATATATATCATATATTAATAATATATAATATATGTGTTATTTATTGAATAGACATTTGTTTGGATATAGTAATGTATGTGTTATTGTGTTAAAAACAGTTTAAGAATAACATTTAATAAAACAAAAAGCATTTAATTGAATGACTACATTAGAATGTTGCATATGATAAAAAGAGAAGAGAGAGAAGCAAAAAAAAAATATTGCCAAGAGACAGAGAGAAAGAGAAACTCTCTTAACTTGTATAGAAAAGAGAGAAAGCCCATTGCAGAGATGGTGACTTCTGAGTTGAAGGCTTAAAAAATCAGCCTACTATTAACATGGAACATTAAAGGGGAAGGATAACACTTAAGGAAAATAATTCAGCATAAAACACCATGTCTGGAGGAGTTGTGTGCCTGTGGCTTACCATAGCTTGAATGAAAATAATGGCAGTGAGGATTAAGAGAAGACAAAGTAGAGGGATATTACAGGTAGATTGATGTAGACTGTTGGGGAAATTTATGGCATTTACCAGATTTATCACTTGAGTAATAATATTCATTGTAGAGTGCCATCTTTCTTTGTAAATAACAGGAAAAACAGTGTTTTGTTTTGTGGGATGGAATTAGTGCCATCTTTGACATACTTTTTTGAGATACTTATAAGAAAGCCAGATATTCCAGGCACTGGATATAAAACTCAGAATATGATCTAAACTAAAATATAGAGTTTAGATATTTAGTGTTTTACTCCTAGAAGGATATTTCTTTGCTGAGTCTATAAAACAAAAATTGTTAGGAATTTATATAAATTTATTTTAAGCAAAAAATTATTTTCTAAGTTATGTTCCTGTATCATTGCCTGTCATAAAAGATGCAGACCTTGTGACCCATTGAAGCTTTATTCAGGACACTTCCCTCAACTCAGGTCTCTAGGAGTTTACTGCAGAATTGGAAGAAGAGAGTTGCAGATGATAGAACTGGAGAAGACCCGTATTCAGAAAGAATCAATCAGATGACCAGATAATTTGTGCTTTTAAAACAAATGATGTGGCCAGGCAGTGGTGACTCATACTATTAATCCGAGCACTCAGGAGGCAGAGGCAAGTGTATATCTCTGCATTCAAGGCCAGCCCGGACTACAGAGTAAGTTTGCATCCAGCCAGGTCTACACAGAGAAACCCTGTCTTGAAAAAAATATACAAACAAGCCAAAAAGTGATATGAATGACTGTTCATAGCAACACTATTTATAGTAGCTCAAAATTATAACAGTTTAAATGTCCATCAAGTGATGAATAGATAAATAGAATGGGGTGCATTGATACAATAAAATAATATTTATCAATGAAAAAGAAGGACATATGGAAACATACTACAACATGGATGAAACTTGGAAAACTATGCTAAGTGCAGAACATCAACCACACTGGGTACCTGTATATGATTTCATTCCTATCAAGTTTCCTGAACAGAAAAATGTATAGCAACAAGATGAGCATTTTCCTAGTACTAGAGAAGTGGGGTGAATTTAAGGGAAAGGGATTGCAAGTGCTAAGGTGTATAACGTTTCTTTAGGGAGTGATTAAATGTTCTAACATTGTAATAATGATTGTATGATTATATAAAGGTGTTAAAGATCATTGAATTCTTTATGCCAAATGGATAAATTGCATGGTGTGTAAATTCTATTTCAATAAAGTTGTTATCCCATTTTACAAATGAGTATTTCACTAGCTAGTTATTGAGTGCCTACCAAAAACCATATAACATCCATATGATGGATTACTTAGAAAATCAAATCACAAAGTAATATATATCTTAGGAACATATTTTATAAAAGTACACATTGACTAACTTCCTAAAAATGTATTTATGTTTGTGTGAGCGTATACAGTTTTTAAGCATTGCTTTTAAAAGAATGGGGATCAGAGGAGAAAATGGACCATGAATTTTTAAAAATAATCTCTTGGCATTTTTATATTCTTAAGATAAACTACGTGTACTTTGATATTTAAAAGTATAAAGTGTGGAGGATGGAAGGACGGCAAACCAGTTAAGAGACTTGCAGAGGACCCATATTTGAGTCCTAGTTCCCATATGGCAGCTCACAACCATTTGTAACTCCAGTTCCATGGGATCCAATACCCTCTTCTGGCCTGCAGGGACATCAGGCATGTAAGTAGTATGCAAACATACATGCAGGCAAAACACTGTAGACATAAAATAAGATGAAAATGAAATATGTAAAAAAGAAGTGTTCAGACCTTAAAAGCCCCCCTGCAAGCATAACTGCTTAGTGCTTCTCTGGCTTCTAGACTACAATGAGGCTCATTCTGTCCCTTAAACTATCCCAACCATTCTGTCCCTCAGCCTATCCTAACCCCACTCTGTATTTGTGGATAGAAGGCTTACCCATACGTAAATGGAAAAAGAAAGAGAAATGAGAACATTAAGCAATCTTATGTTGCTTAGACTTTTTAGGGTTTTTTTTTGTCAATTTTTCCTAAAGAAATGGATTTATATAAATGTTAAAAACTTGCCATTGTAAGTAAGAAAGATGTGAATTAACAACAATGTTACTTTCAATTGCACATTAACTACAATGCCTGAAATTTACATCAAAATTAGAACTACCTTACTATTAAAAATGCATCTCAATTCATGCCTGAATTCAATGCTTTTCTAAACAAAAGAGGAAACAGCTTAATACGTGATTTGATTTAAGAACACATTACCCATTAAATGCTAACACAATGGCTTTAACAAACTTACAAATTTATGTCACCTTAATGCATGCCTTCGTTATGCTGTTTCTATTATACTGTTTGATTAGAAAATTTCTTGCTGGTCTTCAAACTGTGGGCTCATGCATCTCAATCTTTTATGCACCAGGGAAGACAGGCAAACTCCATGACAAAGTTAAAATTTATTTTTAACAGTAAAAGTAAGGAATACATAGTTTAGAACTCTTTAAGAATAACCACCAGCAAACAGCCTCCATACCCTTTTTTGTATTTCTTTCAGATTCTGTATATTCTGTGACATTCTCCAAAAATTAATTGTCATCGTGTTTTAATGTCATGTAAAATTTTAAGATTTAATGCTTAAGACAAATTCATAGACTTTTGATACTATTTGTTATAATATCCAGGTAGTATTTTTTGCAATGACTATGTTTCATTTTCTAGGGTAGCCTCAAATTGTCTATATATCTGAGACAGGGAAGATACCACAAACTTATTTGAGAGTCTTGCTTTCATCTCTGAAGTTCTGGCCTGGAACAATGACAGGTTTTCTTTCAACATGTATGAGCACATGTGGAACAAGTTAATACTTTTGTATATCTTTAAGTTGAAGTTTCCTTCTGAACTGGTTTTTCACATCCATGAATTGATTCATGACTATTTCAGGCAATTTCACAAGTTTTACACAGATATATGTTACTTTTACCATGTTTCTTCATGAGTTCTAGAAAGAGCTTTTGAAGCTGAAAGCTTTCATATTCTGTATATGTAAGCAATGTGGAGAAGATTTTGTCCATTCCAGTCTCTTTAATATTTAAATGTTATAATTTATTTTTAATTGACATTTTTGATAAGGGCCATCTATTTTATACTCTCAGAAGAAACCTAAGAGGTAGGTGTTCCTTTATCTATGAAACATCCATAAACTCTCAGACTCAGGGAAGTAGCTAAAATTTACACTAAATAACCCACTAAAATTCACATGAGTGTAAAATTGAAGGTCATGTCTACTTAGCTCTTTCCAAAATCTCAATAAACTTTACATATCAAATACCTTAGAGTTTGTGGTGATGGTCAAAGAAGAGAGGGAAATCAACCATCTAGAGAAATTGATCAAGTGACAGTAGATAGTAGCTCCAGTGATAGTAACAATAAGATAGAAACCTAGGCCTGAATAAGAGCACTGATGGCTCTTCCAGAGGTCCTGAGTTCAGTTCCCAACAACCACGTGGTGGCTCATGACTGTCTGTAAGGGGTTCCAATGGCCTTTTCTGGTGTGTCTGAAGACAGCTACAGAGTATTCATATATATATAAAATAAATATATAATCATATACACACACACACATACATATATATACATATATGTAAAACAAGATGCCAATTAATTTTTGGAGAATGTCACAGAATATACAGAATCTGAAAGAAATACAAAAAAAGGTATGGATGCTGTTTGCTTGTGGTCATTCTTAAAAACATAGATGACATATATATATATATATATTCTCCAGAACTCAGGTAGAAGAATCCTGATAGAATTCAGTCCATGGAAAATTATAAACTACTAATATAAAATGCTTTGTTATTTACTTCTTTATCGCTGCAAAGGTACACAATGACCAAGGCAACTTTTTTAAAAAGTGCATTCAATTAGGGACTTACAGTTAATGAAGCCTGAAGTTCATAACCATCATGGCAGAGAATATGGCAGCAGGGTGCTGAAGCAGTAGCTGAGACTTAGGCTTTTGAAAGCTAAATCCCAGCTCAGTGACACACCTCCTCCAACAACGTCACACCCCTTAATCCTTTCCAAACAGTTTTAGTAACTAAACACTAAGTATTCAAACATAGGAGCCTATAGGGTCATTCTCAAATCAAACCACCACAAATGTCAAGAGGAACAATCAAGTACAGGAAAGAGTCTACCGCCTGTGACCAATTGAGGAAACTTATTTATTTTAAAGGGTCTGTAGCTTTAAGGATTTTCACAGTCCCTCAGAATTTTCTCAGGGGGTTTGGAAGTCAGTCTCAGTTCACAGTAACAGCAACTTCTGGAAAAAGAATTGACAAGCGCTTCACAGCAATGGGATCCAGTATCATTAAAGCAAATTAGTAACACAATTTGAACTGACAGATGGATAACAATACAGGATATATATTGAGGGCCTCATTATTACAGTTCAAGATCCATATGTGCTAGTGACCCTATAAACAACAGTCTATTAGAATCAGCTTGTGTCTGCTTGTGCCAACTTTAGAGAGCTAATTGTACATATCTTTTCTCTATTTCAGGGCCAATGGAATCACATTGGTAATTTGTAAATCACACATTGAGGGAGAATTTATACTAGAGATACAGGAAATGCTCTAACTCAGGACATCTTAAACATTTCCTTTAACACTGGTATCAACACAGAAAGGACGTGATGGTGGAATCTCAGAGAAAATCTTGAGTGTTGGGAATGGAAACAAGGAAAGGATGCAGAAGTAGACAGTATGTGTTATCTATTCACCACTCTGTCCTGAATCCAAGTGTTTGAACCATACAGAGAGAATTCTTCAAAGCAGGAACATAAGGAAGTAAGCAATAGTTACTTTAGCATCTTAATTGTGACCCAGAGTGTTATAGTAGTGAAATTTTGCCTGGCTGTGACAAATAACTAACAACAATAATTTGAGAGCTGGAGAATTCATCTGTTAGCTCAAGGTTACTAAAGATTCTGTATGGCATAGTGGGAAATGTATAGCAGAACAAAGCAGCCCATATCTGGAGGTTCAGGAAGGAGAGAAAGCTAGCGACTATGTGGTGGCTGACTACCTTTTTCTTTTCTTCCTTTTATTACATCCAGGCCCCCCAACCTATAATACAGCACAGACTATATTCAGTGCAAATTTAACCCCTTTCTGGAAACCCCTTTCTTAATCATAGTACACTTTACCAATATCCTAGGCTTTTTTCAATCCAATAAAGTTGACAATCAAAATTAACTACTGCAAGCAGGTAGCACTATTCCATTAGGTGTGTGTTGCTAGTTTTTTATTTTGTTTTGTTTTATTTTAAGGATGACAATGAAGATTGAAGGAAATGAGCCCTTTTTAATATCTTGAACACACCCCCACACACTGTTGGAAGACTTCTGTCTGAGAGCACCTTTGATAACAATAATACCTGGTAGTTATTCTTAGAAAGCACAACAAAAAGCAGAAGTGAACTCATTGAAGAACAAACTCCTTGTAGTCTCAGAAGTGAATGAAGTCATTATTCAGAAAAAAAAGCTAAATATTTGGTGTCAGCAGGTGAAAACTATGATACAAATTATATTTTGGCATTAATGATAATGTTATCCACTTTGTGTCCTTCTTTGCAAGACTTGGTGGAATTTGGATTGACATTATAATGCATATCCCTTCAGATCTGTTTCCATGTCTGTTCAGATGGAATCCAAATATTTGGTTCACATTTCATCGTGCACTGAGCCAACAAGAGTTAGTATCTTGCTGCTAATGAATAGACTAATAGAATTCACATCAACAAACTGGTATTATTGCCCTTTGAGCCTGCATACTTTGGTAAAGCAAGCTGCCACATTGGAAATGCTTACGTCATAAGCAGCTGATGGTGGCCTTGAGAAAACTGCTAGCCAACAAAGATCTAATCATTCATGGTAACAGTCATTTTCATAACAGCCATGTGAGTCTAGAAGTAGATGTTTCCTCATTTGAACTTCATCAAGATTGTACTCTTGGTTGATGCCATGATTTCAGTATAACATAATTCTAGAGCCAGAAGAATCACTTGTTGAATTCATAAGCCATGTAAACCATGTGCTGGTTTAGTGTGTTAAGTTTGGAACAATACACTACACAAAAAATAGGTAAGTAATGCAGATTGAGATGGAAGCCACTAGTGTTCGTACATCCGACTTCAGATAGGCATTAGCATTGAATGGTGAATCACACTGCAAAAGGGGCTGGCTAAAATATGGTAGCATATGAAGAGAAAGAACATCCAAGAATGTGAAGAGAGTCTGTGCCAAGTGAGTCAGGCTCTGGAAAGTCAGGTAAATCTAGTTTCAAATTCTAGTTGTTAAGCATACAGCAAGGTCAAAATTTGACAGTTTTGACCAATAAAGAGACATGAATCCTTTTAAAATTCAGACCACTGAATAAACAGTCATTAAAATGAAGAAGCACCAAAGATGCCAGCTCCTCATATCTCTTGTATGAAGAAACATGAAATATAGTTGGTGGCATGACAGCAACATTAATGATTGGACATCTTCATGTCCACAGATGAGAATCATTTTGCATTGCTATCAGTTATCCAGAAAATAATGTTGTCAATTAACTCCTATGTGTTCAGAAGCAGATAACTGGAAGGATGTACTTTTCCATTTATGTTTAATTTTTCCCCTGATACCACTATTCAAGCAATAGGGGGCTCATTCAAGAGTCTCAACAATGGTGTAAAAGTGATTGTGATGTTACCAGCATTTGGCAAAGAAGAATGTGATGGAATCTAGAGACTCAAACAGTCATTCTTGATCACTTTAAGTGAGCAAAATTTGTATTTAGGGGCACAAGTATATTCAGACACTATGGTAAGCTAATTAGCCTGGTGAGACATGGACCAAAGAGAGGAATGATGCAAGGGAGGCCATCCCAGCTATTGAAGTCAGCAAAAAACAACGAAATCCTGATGGTCAGGCTGTTCTTCACCTTCAGTAGCTGCAGTGTTTGCTGTACTCTGTGAGGCAAGAGGAACAGGAAAAGGAAAACAAATGAAACTTGATGAATGGCCATATTCAGACACAAAAATGAAGGCACAGAACAGCTGATGATCCTGACAGTGAACGACTGACCTATGGAATGTTTCAGAACAACTAAGGTAGACAAATTTCCCCCTAGGACAACCAAATGGAAACCCTCCATACTGATGAATTTGTGTTGCTAACCTGGATGTCATTTAATTTACAGAGACAGGAAAGTCTAAAATTCCTCACCTGATATGGAATATGCCCTCTCCCTTTAAAGCTGTGTGCACCAATGAAGTGCCTTTGCACTGTAAGGAACAGTTGAAGTCCTAGGGTTGTTTTTCATAACTGGACAGTGAATGTGCTGCATTTTAATAGGGTGAGGTCAAAAATCTTGCTAACATTCAGCAGTAAGTAGTGTCACCCCAAGGAAAAAAATGTGTTTGGGAAATTCTACCTATGGAAGGGAGTGTGCTGAACATCTATGGGGGGAGGGAGAGGGTATATTAGAGAGGAGGAATGTTGGTGGTTATCAGCTATATAATTTGTTAGTGAAATAAGTTCTTCAAAATCGTCTACAAGACAGCTCAATTGCATCCAGAAGGGTTTCTAGCTTAAAATATTGGATTTATATATCTGGAAAAGGCAGACATCTGGCTCATAGCTGGAACCAATAACTGAGAATCATGCCATGAAATGTCGAATCTAAACAACTTTTATTCTCCTATCTGCTATATCCTCAATCAACAACTTGGATCATCAGGCACCATGCAAAATGTCAGGACACTCATTTTTCTGGCTTCTAAGTAGACACGGAAATATGGAAAACCTGAGGTGCTTCATTATTCTGCAGCAAAATTGATTTACCGAGATCCCGCAAGCATAACCACTTTAAGTTAACAGGTGCATTAGGATAATTTGAACTGCATAATAGCAAAGCCAAAGAACCATTCAGTCCTTGACAGATATAAACAAGCCCAAGGAATTTAAAAAGAACAAGCTACCCAGAATAAAAACGGAAACATATGTTGAAACAAATAAAATAATCTTACCTGACAAAAGACCTCAACATACCAATATTTAAAAAGAGAGAGGAAAAAGACTTAAAGAGTAAGTCATACCTGATTTAAATGTTTCCAAGGTAGTGCCAGGGTACCACCAAAGCCTGCTTAAAATTTAATACAACTTTCTACAGTGAGATGTACAAAGACTAATCCAACCCTTTCTTTCATTTAGTTTTAATGTTTTTAGAGTTTCATACATGAATATCTTATTTGCATCATTTCCATGCCTCCCTCACCTTCTCCAACTCCTCCCATTTTCTCCTACTCCCTCTCAAATTTATGACCTCAGCTTTAATTATTGTTGTTCGGGGTGTGTGTGTGTGTGTGTGTGTGTGTGCAATTTACTGACTTCAATTTTTGTTGCTTGTATGTATATGTGTTTAGGGCTGGTCAATTGGATAACGTATCTGGGGCTGTTCCTTGGAGAAGACTGATACTCCCTCTCAGCAGTCAATAATTGCCTATAGCTCTTTGTATTTAAGTGAGGCCTTGTAAAAATTCTGGCGATCCCATTTGTATGTCAACCAATCTTGTCATTGTGCCGGACTTGAATATGCAATCATATTGTTGAGCTTTCATATGTGTACCTTCCCCGTCATAACTAAAGACACTATATTTCTGCAGCCACTCAGGTCTTCTGGACCTTACAATCTTTCTTTAGCTATTTCTGCAATGCTTTCTGAGCCTTAGATGAAAGGGTTGTGTTGTGTGTTAATTGGAAATGAACACTCCATGGTCAGTTGTTCTCTGCATCTTGGCCACATGTGCATATTTGTAATGATCTCCATCTGCTGCAAAAAAGAAGCTTCTTTGGTGAAGGATGAGAGCTACACTTATCTGTGGGTATAAGAATAAGTATTTAGAATATGGTTAGAAATTATATTAGTTTAGATGAATGGAAGTAGTAGGTTCTACTGTAAGGTCTATGACCTAACCAGCCACCAGTAGTAGTTAGCTAGGTTTATAGTATCAGGCATGAATTTATTCTTACTTGATGAGACTTAGGTCCAATTAGATTTCTGTTGATTAGCCATAAGATAAAAGTGTCGCTATAAGATAGATAGCTTGCTGTGCTGGTCATTGTTGTAATTCATGGGCTTTACAGCTATATTGGACTACTGATTGCTTCCCTCCATTGGCAGCTTGCATAGAATCATCAGATCCCAGCAGAGCTAGTCCACACGGAGAAGACTTCCAGATCAGTTCCAGACTGATTTCTCTAGCTCCTATGTCTGAGGTATATGGAGTCTTCAGCAATAGGGCTTTACCTTCAAGTTCAGGGAGGCAATCGTGGATGTGGCCTATGTTGTTTTGGGAGTCTGTTGGACACTCTTGACTAACAGACCAAAGGGAAGTTTCCCATGCCTGATATTGGGATTTTCTTTTCTTTTTATTCTTTTTTTAAAGATGGTCTGTGGCTCTTGGGGTAGCATCCCATGAGGCCATATAGTATAATTGCATTTAAACTATATGTGGCATACATATATATTTCAAATACACATAAAATAAAATTTTCCTGTACCTTTTCCAAACATCCTTAGTATTATTTTGCCTTCCCCTTCCTCCATTTCTGTATTACCCTCTCTCCATCCTTCCCAGGTTAAGTCTTCCCCACATTTTTCCCATTCCCCATTCTTGGAATCTGAGTTCTGCCATCCCCTCTCTAGAGATGCTCCACTGTTGTCACAGTGTGATCCTTTTTTACTGTACTGTTTCTGCTGTTATTCCAGGTAATTTATTCACATCCAAGGGTTCTGAGTCAGATTCCAGAATTTCTCATCTCCTTGAAAGGTGGGGGAATTTATCTGTCATGGTCTTATGTCTACTTCATAAACCTTCATCTTAAATGTATATGCATAAAGTGCCAGCTAGAAGGAAGACACTGACCTTTCATTGTAAAATAAAAAGATGGACATCTTAATTGTTTCTATTATATTATTTAGAAAATAGTCGCTTTTTGGGCTGGGGCAGACACAGAGTTGGTCTGCTCCTATGGAGATACTGAATCCTGAGCCATCCTATAGGAGCCACTGCACTCAGAGCAGCCGGTAAGAACTCCATCTCACTCCCTAAGCCCCAGAGATACATCTGGGAGCCAGGGATATTCAGGACACACCAGCTACCCAAACCCCGCCCCTCCGGAATTCCACTTCCCTTCCGCCCCTGCCTGGTCCTTTGGGCTGGGGAAGACACAGAGTGGGTCTGCTCCTGTGGAGATACTGAATCCGGAGCCATCCTAGAGGAGCCACTGCACTCAGAGCAGCAGACACCGAGCTGGTTTGCAATTGGGAGACATCGTATCCTGAGCCATCCTAGAGGATCCACTGTACCCAGAGCAGAAGGATTTCCAGATCCAAGAGGTGGCCTGAGTCCCGGGAGTTCTTCCACCCAGGAGGTTAGGATCATAAGACCACAGAGACATCTGTACTCTGAGGAGCTCTGCCACAAGAAAGATAACTGGAAATACAGACTCCAGTCTTACACAGTGAGGGCAGGTAACACTAGAGTAAACCAGATGGCGAAAGGCAAGCGCAACAACATAAGCAAGAGAAACCAAAGTTTCTTGGCATCATCAGTACCCAGTTCTCCCAATATAGCAAGCCCTGAACACCCCATCACACCAGAAAAGCAGGATTCAGAATTAAAATCACTTCTCATGATGATGATAGAGGATTATAAGAAGGACATAACTAACTCCCTTAAAGAAATACAGGAGAATACAAGTAAACAGGTCCTTAAAGAGGAATCACAGAAATCCCTTAAAGAAATGCAAGAAAACACAAAGAAGGAATTAAACAAAAACATTCAGGATCTGAAAATGGAAATAGAAACAATAAAGAAAGCTCAAAGGGAGACAACCATGGAGATAGAAAACCTAAGAAAGACATCAGGAGTCATAGACACAAGCAACACCAACCGAATGCAAGAGATAGAAGAGGGAATCTCAAATGCAGAAGATAATATGGAAAGTATTGACACAGTTGTCAAAGAAAATGCAAAATGCAAAAAAAAAACTCCTAACTCAAAACATCCAGGAAATCCAGGACACAATGAGAAGACCAAACCTAAAGATAATAGGCATAGATGAGAATGAAGATTCCCAACTTAAAGGAACAGTAAATATCTTCAACAAAATTATTGAGGAAAACTTCCCTAACCTAAAGAACAAGGTGCCCATAAACATACAAGAAGCCTACAGAACACCAAATAGACTAGACCAGAAAAGAAATACCTCATGTCACATAATAATCAAAACATCAGATGCACAAAACAAAGAAAAAATACTAAAGGCAGTAAGGGAAAAAGGTCAAGTAACATATAAAGGCAGACCTATAAGAATTACACCAGACTTCTCACCAGAGACTATAAAAGCCAGAAGAGCCTGGACTGACATCATACAGACCCTAAGAGAACACAATTGCCAGCCTAGACTACTATACTCAGCAAAACTCTCAATCACTATAGATGGTGAAACCAAGATATTCCATGACAAAACCAAATTTGCACAATATCTTCCCACAAACCAAGCACTTCAAAGGATAATTGATGGAAAACACCAACACAAGGAGGGAAGCTACAACCAAGAAAAAGCAAGGAAGTAATCTTCCAACAACCCCAAAAGAAGATAACTATACAAACATAATTCTACCTCTAATAACAAAAATAACAGGAAGCCACAATCATTTTTCCTTAATATCTCTTAACATCAATGGTCTCAATTCCCCAATAAAAAGATGCAGACTATCAGACGGGATACACAAACAGGACCCAGAATTTTGCTGCATACAAGAAACGCACCTCAGTGACAAAGACAGACACTACCTCAGAATAAAAGGGTGGAAAACAATTTTCCAAGCCAATGGTCCCAAGAAACAAGCTGGAGAAGCCATTCTAATATCAAATAAACTCGACTTTCATCCAAAATTAATCAAAAAAGATAAGGAAGGACACTTCATACTCATCAAAGGAATAATCTACCAAGGTGAACTCTCAATTCTGAACATCTATGCTCCAAATGCAAGGGCACCTACATACATAAAAGAAACTTTACTAAAGCTCAAAACACACATTACACCTCACACAATAATAGTGGGGGATTTCAACACCCCACTCTCAGCAATGGACAGATCATGGAAACAGAAACTAAACAGAGACACTTTGAAATTAACAGAAGTTATGAACCAGATGGACTTAACAGACATCTATAGAACATTTCATCCTAAAACAAAAGAATATACTTTTTTTCAGCACCTCATGGTACCTTCTCTAAAACAGACCATATAATTGGTCACAAAACAGGCCTCTACAGATACAAAAAGATTGAACTAATCCCTTGCATCTTATCAGATCACCACGGAATAAGACTGGTCTTTAATAATGACAAAACCAATGGAAAACACACATGCACATGGAAACTGAACAACTCTCTACTCAATGATGACATGGTCAAGGAAGAAATAAAGAAAGAAATTAAAGACTTTTTAGAATTCAATGAAAATGAGGACACATCATACCAAAACTTGTGGGACTCCATGAAGGCAGTGCTAAGAGGAAAGCTCATAGCTCTAAGTGCCTACAAAAAGAAACTGGAAAGAGCACACACTAACAAGTTGACTGCACAACTAAAAGCTCTAGAACAAAAAGAAGCAAATACACCCAGGAGGAGTAGAAGGCAGGAAATAATCAAACTCAGGGCTGAAATCATCCAAATAGAAACAGAAAGAACAATACAAAATATCAACAAAACCAGGAGCTGGTTCTTTGAGAAAATCAACAAAACAGATAAACCCTTAGCCAGATTAACCAGAGGGCACAGAGGGAGTATCCAAATTAATAAGATCAGAACTGAAAAGGGAGACATAACAACAGAAACTGAAGAAATTAAAAAAATCATCAGATCCTACTACAAAGGCCTATACTCAACAAAACTAGAAAACCTGGATGAAATAGACAACTTCCTAGACAGATACCAGGTACCAAAGTTAAATCAGGAGCAGATAAACCATCTAAACAGTCCCATAACCCCTAAGGAAATAGCAGCAGTCATTAAAAGTCTCCCCACCAAAAAAAGCCCAGAACCAGATAGTTTTAGTGCTGAATTCTATCAGATCTTCAAGGAAGACCTAATACCAATTCTCTTCAAACTATTCCACAAAATAGAAACAGAAAGAACACTACCCAATTCATTCTATGAAGCTACAATTACACTCATACCCAAACCCCACAAAGACCCGACAAAGAAAGAGAACTTCAGACCAATCTCCCTTATGAACATCGATGCAAAAATACTCAATAAAACTTAGCAAACCGAACCCAAGAACACATCAAAACAATCATCCATCATGATCAAGTAGGTTTTATCCCAGGAATGCAGGGATGGTTTAATGTTCGGAAATCCATCAATGTAATCCACTGTATAAACAAACTCAAAGAAAAAAACCACATGATCATCTCACTAGATGCTGAGAAAGCATTAGACAAAATTCAATATCCCTTCATAGTAAAAGTCTTGGAAATATCAGGAATTCAAGGCCCCTACCTAAACATAGTAAAAGCAATTTACAGCAAACCAGTAGCCAACGTCACACTAAATGGAGAGAAACTTGAAGCAATTCCATTAAAATCAGGGACTAGACAAGGCTGCCCACTCTCCCCCTACCTATTCAAGATAGTACTCTAAGTCCTAGCCAGAGCAATTAGACAACAAAAAGAAGTCAAAGGGATACAAATAGGAAAGGAAGAAGTCAAAATATCACTATTTGCAGATGATATGATAGTATACTTAAGTGACCCCAAAACTTCCACCAGAGAACTCTTAAACCTGTTAAACAACTTCAGCAAAGTGGCTGGTTATAAAATCAACTCAAACAAATCAGTAGCCTTCCTCTACATGAAAGATAAACAGACTGAAAAAGAAATTAGGGAAATGACACCCTTCACAATAGTCACAAATAATATAAAATACCTTGGTGTGAATCTAACCAAACAAGTGAAAGACCTGTATGACAACAACTTCAAGTCCCTGAAGAAAGAAATCGAAGAAGAACTCAGAAGATGGAAAGATCTCCCATGCTCATGGATTGGCAGGATTAATATAATAAAAATGACCATCTTGCCAAAAGCAACCTACAGATTCAATGCAATTCCCATTAAAATCACAACTCAATTCTTCACAGAGTTAGAAAAGGAAATTCTCAAATTCATATGGAATAACAAAAAAACTCAGGATAGCGAAAACTATTTTCAACAATAAAAGAACTTCTGGAGGAATCACCCTCCCTGACCTCAAGCTGTACTACAGAGCAATAGTGATAAAAACTACCTGGTATTGGTACAGAGACAGGCAGGAAGATCAATGGAAGAGAATTGAAGACCTGGAAATGAACCCACACTCCTATGGTCACTTGACCTTTGACAAAGGAGCTAAAACTGTCCAGTGGAAAAAGGACAGCATTTTCAACAAATGGTGCTGGTTCAACTGGAGGACAACATGTAGAAGAATGCAAATTGATCCATTCTTACCTCCTTGTACAAAGCTCAAGTCTAAGTGGATAAGGGACCTCCACATAAAACCAGATACACTGAAACTAATAGAAGAGAAGGAGGGGAAGAGTCTCGAATACTTGGGCACAGGGGAAAAGTTCCTGAACAGAACACCAATGGCATATGCTCTAAGATTAAGAATTGATAAATGAGACTTCATAAAATTGCGAAGTTTCTGTAAGGCAAAGGACACTGTCAATAGGACGAAACGACAAGCAACAATTGGGAAAAGATCTTTACCAATCCTACATCCGATAGTGGGCTTATATCCAATATATACAAAGAACTCAAGAAATTAGATTCCAGACAACCAAATAACCCTATTAAAAAAAAATGGGGTACAGAGCTTAACAAAGAATTTTCAACTGAGGAAACTCGAATGGCCGAGAAGCACCTAAAGAAATGTTCAGTATCCTTAGTCATCAGGGAAATGCAAATCAAAACAACCCTGAGATTCCATCTCACACCAGTCAGAATGGCTAAGATTAAAAACTCAGGTGATAGTAGATGCTGGCAAGGGTGTGGAGAAAGAGGAACACTCCTCCATTGTTGGTGGGACTGCAAAATGGTACAACCACTTTGGAAATCAGTCTGGCGGTTCCTCAGAAAATTGGACATAGCATTACCTGAGGTTCCAGCTATACCACTCCTAGGCATATACCCAGAAGATGCTCGAACATATAACAAGGACATATGCTCAACTATGTTCATAGCAGCCTTATTTATAATAGCCAGGAGCTGGAAAGAACCCAGATGTCCTTCAACTGAGGAATGGATTCAAAAAATGTGGTATATTTACACAATGGAGTATTACTCAGCTATTAAAAACAATGAATTCGAGAGGTTCCTAGGTAAATGGATGGAACTAGAAATTATTATCCTGAGTGAGGTAAGCCAATCACAAAAGAACACACATGGTATTCACTCACTGATTATTGGATATTAGCCAGAATCTTGAAATGCCCAAGATGCAACTCACAGGCCACATGAAGCTCATGAAGAAGGAAGACCAAGTTGGGGTGATTCGGTCCCTCTTAGAAGGAGCAACAAAATACTCAAGGGAGCAAATATGGAAACAAAGTGTGGGACAGAAACTGAAGGAGGGGCCGTCTGAAGGCCATTGTACCTGAGTATCCATCCGATGTGCAGTCACCAAAGGTAGATGCTGATGTGGAAGTCAGGAAGTGCATGCTGATAAGAGCCTGATATGGATGTCTCCTCAGAGGCCTTCAAGAGTCTGACATATTCAGAGGCAGATGCTCACAACTAGCCATTGAACTGATCATGAGGTTCTCAATGGAGGAGTTAGAGTGAGGACTGAAGGAGCTGAAAGGGTTTGTGGCACCATGAGGAGAGCAACAATACCAACCAAGGAGAGCTCCCAGGGTCTAAACCACCAGCCTGGGAGCACTTAGGGAGGGATCCAGGGCTTCATCTGAATATGTAAAAGTGGAGGGCCCTGCTGGGCATAGGTGGAAGAAGAGATCCTTGACCTCATGAAGGCTGGATGCCCCAGGGAGTGAGAATTTGAGGGTGGGGAGGTGGGAGTGGGGGGGTAGGTAGGGGTACATCCGCAGAGAAGAAGTCGGAGTGGTGAGGGGATAGGGGGTTCCTGGGTGGGTGGGAGATGGGGTAAGGGGACAACATATGAAATGTAAATAAAACATTCAATTAAAAAAATAAGCAAAAAAGAGAACAGTCTAAGAACAGAAGGTTTGGACAGCAGCCACCCAGTCAGTCCTGAAAAAAATCCTCTTCACTGTATCCTTCTGCACAGAAAGGAAAGACAATGGAATGGGTATTTATTGAAAGCTACGCAATACCAGACATTTAGAGTACAGCCAATTTTTATACTTTTCTATACTTTTATTCTATTCTCTAAACACAGTGGATTAGATTGCTTGCACTTAGAAACACTAGAAAACACTTCAGTACTATACTTGGAAGGAAATTTGAAGCAAAATCTTCAACAAGAAGAATGAAATTGCAAAAATTTGGTGCTACTATATTGATCCTCAAAAGATATTTGTTTACAGTATGACAGCTAAATCAAGGCAACAGAGCACTGAATGCTCTGTTTAACTATAGCCAAGGACAAGTACTTGTAGTGACTTAAATATTTTTTTCATGCTTTTCATCTCAGTGAATGGATATGATTCTGGAGTTACAAATAATTTCTAGCCAGTAGGCAAATCCATAAATACTAAGAATTAACTGTATAGCACCATGTTTAACCTTGTAAAATTGGCCTTGCCACTATTTTTCTCTATAAAAAGATAGATTCTGAGCAGTTAACTACCTTTCTGAAAACTGATTAGTGTTTGATCTGTTGGTGATCAATTACTGGGTTGTCATCACACAGTGACATTCGCTAAAATTCCCCTACTAGCCACTGAGAGGCAAGATAACTAAGAGTAGGAGTAGAACCCACACAAGTAGTCATCTAAGGGAAACTCAAAGAGACCCTGCTGGTTCTTGGAGCAACACAAAATGTTTAAGGGAAAAGTCTGTTTCTTTGAATTCCAGGTAAAGAAATACTGCTTCATAATCATTCCTGTCCTCTGCCTTCACATTTACATGAGTTCTAGGAATTGAATGCTGGTTGCCAGACATGACATAAAGGGCCTTTATCCTCTGTTCCATCTTGCAAGCCCAGTTGCAAAATATCTTAAGGCTACAATATCTGGCCTTAGTTGAGGGTAATGAATCCTATTTGGAATTAGTCTACATTTAATGTTTAAATTACTTGTGGACCTTCTTATAAAGGCCTTGGTAATTTAAATGAAACTTGAGCTAAATGAAATGACCAGATAAAAGGAAATGCATTCAAGTGAATTCTTAATGCCCTTATGAAGTCCTGTTTGGTGCCCAGTTGAGGACAATTTACAGTTTTTTTTTTCATTATAAATGTCAAAGCTTAAAAAAAAATAAAAGTTTTCCATAAATACCTACCTAATCTACATGTTTAAGATTGTTTTGAAGTAACTTCAATAAAAAAATTAAATACCTTCTGGAAGGAACTGAATGAATATTTTTTAAATGTTGATGTTTGTATATAGATTACTATTTAAGAATGCAAATGTTTGGCTTTATTTCTGATTTCTTAAATCTATAGTGGGTAGGTATTTAGAAGGTATGTAGGGTGAAATGGTTTCACCATCAAGTATAATGAGTCTCCTTAAGTACCATCATTTGAGAAAGTGTGGTCGTTGAGATAGCAAGAAAACAAAGGGATTTTAGGCAATAAAGTAACTACACAATGTTAATAACTCAGAAGGAGCCTTGAGGTTTTTGTTTAAAAGCCTGCTTGTGAGCTCTGTAGGTCCACTTGAAAAGTTGTAATCATTAGAAACAGTGTGTTTCCTTTTGTTAAAGCCAGGTTGTAAATCTGTAAATAACATAGGCAGATTGGCCAGGAAATAAATCACAGAATGTTCTTCCTGATGCTGGTTGATCAGCACATCTTGGGAATCATCCACGATGCATAGAGAAACATCCTCATCCTTATTGCTGTCTAAGTCTTGCTACAGAAATGAGTAGGCAAGTATAATGCCTGGGGAAAGCAACATCCCAACAGTCTCATCATTTTCTGCCAATCAGAGTATGGTGCTGAATAGAATTCCTGCCTCCTCCTTTAGGCCTGCCTTCCCTCCAAACTCCCAGAAAAATCTCAATTTCTATCTCTTCATTTTCTGTATTAGTGTATTGTTTTCTTCTCTCTTACAGAGAAAGAATAATAAGCAAGGTTCGTTTTTATCTGAGTAAAGGATAAATTATTAGCAGGGTAAGACTAGAGTTAGAAACGGTTACATTTCCTCACTACAGTAATAGTGAAACTTTGGGCTGTCAGGTTATCTTACCGAAGGTGAATGTGTATAACTATGATGAGGTACAGGTAGTCAGGACAAGAGTTTAAAATAATTTTATGATGCCTTTAATCTATTATAAATATGACTTTCCTGTAATCATTTAAAAAACATAGTGTGTGAGAAAAACTAAGAGAGAGGGGAGGCAGGGAATGAGAGTGAGGGAAAAAGGGAGGATGGGATGGAAGGAGGGAAGGAAGGAACACATACATGCCACACTGCATGTGTGGAAATCAGAGAACTTCATAGAGTCAGTTATTTCCTTCCACATTTACTTGTGTTCTGGGAATGGAACTAATGTCATCAGTCTTGCATAACAAGTACTTTATCCCTTCAGCCATCCTGCTTCTGCTTTGTCTTTTTTTAACAAAGGCTCAAGATTGAGGGGCTATAATGCACTCCAAGGTAGAGACAGCAGGGCAGGATCAGCTCCATGCCTGTGGAAGTGTGCCTTTAGAACTCCTTGCTTCCTCATCTCTCAGAGAAAACCCTCATCATAACATCTCTAAAACATATGTTGCTTCCTGTAGATAAATTACCCCATGCCTTTTCAATTTGGTGGAAGCACTTGAAGGACACTCAGAAGGCTAGGGGACTCCCATTGCTACCTCTACCTATTGATTCAGTGAGCATTTTGTTGGCCTTCTTGTATGTCACTGTTATCTGGATGTTAAAGATACAGATGAATAAGCTATGAGTCGCACTCATAAGCACTTTTAGTCTTTGGGCTCATCAACAAACATCTGTGTAAACAAATAGCTCTATGATGAGAAACATGAGTTGTGATAAATGCATGTATAATGTACACTGGGACCCAAAGGAGGCTATCATCAATTCTGCTTACAGGATTAAGGAAAAGCTTCACAGAAGACAAATTGAACCAAAACCTGAGTAATGAGTTAGTAGCAAACTAACTCCCCTTACAGGCAAGTGGTCTATCTTCACACTCCAGTGATGTTAATGAAATAAAGGGAAAGCGTTTGGCCACTTAAAATTGGCTTGTATATTTTTATTCTAAAGGCATTTGTAAATGTCCATACCTAAAATTAAGTATTAAAATGGCATGCTTTTATTCTCCTATAAAAGCAAAACAAATGTACAAGTTAAATATGACCAAAGCTACAATGCTGGTAGACTCCAAATGAGTCACATTTCATTTAATGTAATGGATGGTGCCATTTCCCAGAAGCCAAACTGCTGATGTTGCATCTCCCCTCTCCCTGGCTTAGCTAATGAATATGTGTAAAGTAATATGCTTTTAAAAAGTGTAGCATGCAAGAGGTTATGATGAAAAACTACAATTGCCTTCTCTGAAAGAAACTGTTACTCCTAATTTTGTGTCTCTGATAGGGACTACTATCTTATCTTTCTTACTTATGTATACATTTTAATTTATGTATAATCCTTAAGATTGCCAAACTATTTTTTTTATTTTTTATATACACATTTATTTGACTTGCCTACTCTCCATGTCTCTTCTATAGTATATTCTACCTAAGGTAATAGCAAGAGTGGTCACCTCTTGCTATTAGACATAACATTAGACAACACTTTCAACTTCCATGCTTGGGACGATCAAACAAGTGCTCTTTTCCTCTTCTCTCCATCTTAATAAACAATAATAAGCTCACTGACTCTTCATTACCTTTTACTTCCTAAATATCATCAATTATACTCTTCTTTAGCAGGATGATATTTCTATCCTAACTTGTAGCCACTGTTAAGGCTATTATTATTGGTTTGTATGTTGATTCTAAGGAATAAAAAGCAGTAAGCTTTGCAAATATTGCTTGAACCAAAACTTGATTACCCAAATGTTGTCAGACATCCTTGTATATCCAAAAGTCATCATTCTATTTGCACCGATGTTTAATATTTTCTTTAGGGAATATTAAGTTAAAATCTTTTTTTCCTTGGAACATTGAAATGCTTGTGCTAACAGATTTTAATAGAGTGTATGTCTCAGCTTACCTGCGATAGGTATGGTTTACATCTGTTACCTAGGAGACATGTAAATGAAGTGTTCTAACTTGGATAATAAATTACATGGACCCCATAGCAACAAGCACTTGCTGAAAGACAAATATTGGCATTGATTCTTGTTTCATTCTCAGGATTTCTGTCTTCAAAAGTGTTTAGATTTTTTTCATTATCATTTCTTGTTCCCCTACCCAGAAAAATCCATAAACTATGAAGGCATTTTTCTTTTGTTGTGATTATCATTACATATCTTATACTTGTCCAATAAATAGGGATGTCCTTCTCCATGTTTTTGTCAACATACACAAAAATACACACTTGGGAAAGTATTGGAAGGAACTATACACACTCCCATATCTCATGAATCAATTTATGATTACTTAACTATGCTAAAAGTTTTGGCACATGTTAGTATTTTCCAGCACTGAGAATAAAAACAGTTACATTTTTAGAAGACAGGGAAGAAAAGACTCTGCTTCCTAAGTCACAAAATTGATACCTGTAGGGGGTAAGGATTATGATTGAACAATGTGTGTAAAAGTCACGTCTCTCCCTTGATTTCCCTTCCACAAATTACTGTAATATTTCAGCTTCCACATTCCAGACTAACTTGAAAGTCTAGGAGAAAACAGAAAAACACTCCAAGGTCATAGGACATTTGCAGTTGATTGTACCACTTGGAAGAGTGGAAGATCTAATAAAGTGAAATATTAAAATACTCTTGAAATTCTACTGGAATTCTGTGCCCACCAGTGCACAAAATGTAACCTTTTAGTCCAACAATTTGGAGCCTTGAGAGATCAAAATGGTTATTTAGGGCATTTAAGCTTTTAGTCTCAAACATTTTAGAAGATTCCTAAAGGATTCTCCTTAATCCTTTACTGATGAAATATCCCTGACCTGGTGTTGGCAGATACATTCACTGGAAGGTTTAAGGAAGCTCAGGAATCTATAGGCACCAGAAGTTCTTCGAATAAACTGATCCCAAAGATTATTGAGACTTAGGAATGGGACATTGATACTATTATATAATACCATTTATTTTCCATGAGGCTGAATTGCTGAGCCATAAGGAAGATTTAGAAATCAAATTAGACCTAGAAAAGATAAGTTTTCCTATGTGTAATAGGAAGGAAATCTCTTACTATAGATCCACAAAGATCATCGATACTGTACTGAACACACCGTGGTAAATCACCCATATATCCCTTCAGAAAAGGACTTACACCCCCAGCTACTGGGAATGCTTTGGACTGTTAATCTGCATCAGAGATTACCTCATCTGACTCTACTACTGTGGATTAAGGCAAGCTACTCTCTCCAGAGCAGCCTCATCTAATGATAAGAAATAAAGGTCCAGATCCCAGGCTCATCCCCTACACAACTTTGAATGTACATCCCAGCTTGAAAGTTCCCATAGTGAGGGGACTGCCTTTCAGTCCATCCCATTCTAGGCCAATATTAATTCTTTCCATACAATTTGATCCCACTGATAAATGCTTCTACCTCATCTCCAGATTCCATCTGGTACCATCTAATTCTGTTTCCCAGGCAACTCAATTTGTAACAAATGGAGAAAAATAACCTGCAAGTTTTTGGTACAAAATCATCATTGATACTTTCAAACCTGTTAAAGAAGCCTCTTGTCGCTTGCATTTCAAAGTTTACTTAGTACTGATATATGATTAGAATCCCAGATCTACTTTGAGTAAGGAATGTTTTTTATCTGTTTTAAAGATGTGGAATGTAAGTCCTAGAAGTGTCACAGAGCAAAAAAAAAAAAAGGATCATTTTATGAAACCCCTATTGGGAATACTAAGGATGATGGTATAAAGAGTAGCCTTCAGGTTGCGAGCCCTAAATTTGAATGTAACCTTTTGTACGAACTTACCATTGCCATTGTAATGACTACACACCTTGTAACAACTGAAATATATTATCTTATGTTTCTGGAGGTCAGAATCCTGGTGACTTTAGCTTGTTCCTCAGGTTTATATTTCACAAGTCAAACTGTTGGCTGGATGGAAAGCTATAAGAAAAATCTATTTCCATACTTACTAAAGTAATTTTGTTCCTGCGGGTGTCGGAAGGAAGACCCCATTCTCTTGCTTGTCAGTCAGAGGCTGGCCTACTACTCCTAATGTTTTCCATGTCCTCATTTTTTGCACTTTGTTTTTGTTCTACATCTTTTGGTAATTCTTTGGTCTTCCCCTTCTGTAGCATCCTCTTTCATAAAGGTTCTTGTAACTATGATGGACTTTTCTGAGCAGTACTGGTCACAATGGTCAGGTCCCATTTCCAGAATTTTATTGGCAAAGTATCTTTGTGGCAATACCTATTGTCAGTGCTTGTTTGGATAACCTGGACATGGGAATGTAAGAGAGGCATATTTAAAATTCAGCCTACCACATCTGAAGGCTTCTGTATAAAGGAAATAGCAGTCTCAAGGCCCATGACACAGAGTAGGTCTAATATATTGGGTATTGCTAACATTGGTCACTGCTTCTAAGAGCTTGACACCTTCAGATGGAGCACTATAGGAAATCCAACAAATGACATAACACTTTTATATTCGGACCCCCATCTTCTTGAGATATATCCCTGCACAA
Organism: Grammomys surdaster; assembly: GCF_004785775.1. NCBI lineage: Eukaryota > Metazoa > Chordata > Mammalia > Rodentia > Muridae > Grammomys > Grammomys surdaster. Next base: position 3,150,319 of record NW_021604589.1, on the reverse strand, counting down.
AACCAATACCGTACACTGTTCTTTATTTGCACCGTTTCCCAACTTTTATTATGAGAGCATTTCTCTATTTCCCAGGACTCTCCACTCAAGTCTCATCGCATGTACTCCATCTAAAGTGTAGGCCTTAGGAATTCTTATTGCTTGGCATACCTCCAGATCTTCTTACCCTAAGGGAAGAGAAGGGTACATTTTCATAAAACCCAGACTGTGCCCCGCCAGTACGTCTTCGTATTTGTTGTTCCCTCTGCCTGCTTTACAAGTCCACATGTTATTTGCAGTTTTAGCTCCGCCCAACCCCTCAGAACTTTTTGTGTTCTTTTCTCTCCAGAAGAACTTTCTCAGACACTCTTATCTACTGAAGACTGTACTTTCCCTAATTGTATTTCATCCCCTCACTGTGTTCATTTCCTGAACAGTCGATCATAATCTGCACATTTTATTAAAACATATACTCCTTTCTTATCTACCTTCCAAAGCAGAATATAATATTGAACAAGACAAGGGCAATTTGTATTTGTCTCATGTCTAGTGAATTGCTGGATGTTCAACAAGTGATCAGCAAGTGAATGAGAAAACAGAAGCAAACTCCTGAGTGTCAAACCCTACTCCAAAGTCAGCCAAAGTCCGTGAAAACAGGAACACTACCTAGGAGCCCATTTGTTTTTAATTTCTCTATTTTCCCAATAAGAACATGTGGAAAAATACTTTTTCCAATGTGAATGAATAAACTTTTGATATGCCAATCTAGTAGTCAACTAAGAAAAGAGTTATGTAGTGCTAATATCTTAAATATTAAAGAAAAAATAAACCATTTTATTTCATTAGCATTTGCTGATATTTATCTACATGGTAGCTGCTTGGCGACATTATTTGCTTAAATAAGAACACAAATATGTGTAGAGTTTCATGTAAATATCAATGAGTAATCTAAGCTGGGGGCTACAGACTTCAGGTGCTTTTTTCCTAGTTATTGTAGGTGCTGGGTAAAATCCTACCACTTTGCCAGCTGATGCTCACCTTAAACTGACTTCACTCACATATGTTATAGAATTGATTCATGAGCGAGTGAGCAAATGCTGTGCTTTCTTCCTTCACCAGGTCTTAAACCTCTTCTCTGTCTTCCTCTGCCTTCTGTATGCCAAAAGGCTACCATTATGGGCTATATCATTCAACTTTCCAAGTCACTGGCTTGTGGTTCGTTCGTTCCACCTAACAGAAGATGGATTAGAGCAGAGAAGGTTTTAGCATATCAAACTAATTATTTCACTATATCTCTCCCATACCATTCTTCTTAGATCAAAACCCCTGTTAGGAGAGCCAGAGAGATGGTTCAGTGATCCCAGGGCCTAGCTGAGAAAGCCTGGTGGTCTCAATTCTATACTCAAAGTCACATAAGTGTGGAAGGAGAATCAACTCCACAGAACTGTCCTCTGATGTCCACACATGGCATGATCTATGCCTATCTCTCCCATCACACATCGTATCCCTATACATAATGATAATAAATTAAGATTTTTTTTTTAAAAAATCTTTGTTAGGGGCTCTTCTTTCCTACTGTGGTAACTGCATTACCTTCTTTGTCTCAGTGGAGGCTAAAATCATCCTGATGTTGCTGTACACTGTGTATTAGTTACTTGTCTTGTGACTGTGACAAAACACACTAGCTAAACTTAAAGAAAGAAGAAATGACTTACTCACAATTCCAGGGTACAGTTCTTCCAGGAAGGGGCTACAATATGACTTGGCCAGCTGGATCTGAAGCAACTGGTCACTTTACATACGCAATCTGAAAGCAGAGGGAGATGAACACAAGTGCTCATCACCCCTTCTTTTAATTCAATATGGGACCCCAGGCCATGGGATGGGCCTTAGTAGTACTTCAACAAAGATCACTCATGTAAGCATGTTATCATTTTACCTAATTGCAAAGAGTTTGCATCCCACAAGTGGGTTGTAAAATCGCTTATGCCTATTGATGTGTCCCAGTTTTTATACTAAAATTTTATAAAAGTACACAAGGACCTACATGAGAAATTCTTTGAATCTTTAGTGGGAAAGACATGAGTGAAAACACTAACCCAGCCTTAGCAATGACACACCCTATAAATAATCATTCCAACAAGCTAATCAACCCAATTCTGTTTCCCATTTCTTCTCTTTAAATTCACAGTTAATGTCAGTTTTCCACCTCAATATAATTTAGAGAAACCCTCACAGGCATACCCAGAAATCAGCCTAATCTAGTTAATCTATCACAGATGAGCACATGGCTTGTCTTTTAGGTAATTCTAGGTGCTTGTAAGTTGGCAGCTAATATTAACCGTCACACACTGGGACCCCAACATCCCTCAATAACTTCCTTAACTCTATCTGTCCCTTAAATACACTCCTTCAGTACAACGATGTCTTCAAAATTCCCAAGTGAGTGAATTACTTTCTGCTTGTATCCTGACCTATATTCATTTTTTTTATTCCAAGCCCATGTTACATGGACAATTATGAGGCCAGAGAAGCTGGAAGGGAGATGATTTCCTGGGATATTGTCTACTACCAGCTGTTTGTGACTACCCAGGATGGTAGGAAAATGCCTTCCAAGGTTCTTTTTTTTCCTATCTTCTTACTTCTGGTGTTTTAAAAGATTGAGGATGGCAAAATAAAAATAGTTTACAATTGGACAGAGATTTTCTTTTCTACTAAGAAATTAGACCCAGGAGCTTGAAGCTAATTTGAATTTCTTTAAATGAGAAAGCTTAGCTTGAGTACTTACTTTTGAATGCTTAATTGTTCAGCTTTGGAGCATTTTCATTTATTTTTGAATGATAATAAATCATTTGAATGGCCTATTTTGTTTATAAAGGGTTTCATTTGGCTACATTTCAAAAACTGCAACATGGCAAACAATACTTGTAATGGGAATGGTTCAGAAAACAAACAAAGAGCTGATAAAGCCTGCATTCTTTGAATCAGTATAAATGGACCCTAGTTCTTGAACAAAGCTCTTCCAGATAAGCATGTATCATTTTCCCTAATTGCAAAGAGTCTGCTTCCAACAAATGGGTTGTAAAATCCTGTATGCCTGTTGATGCAACTCAATTTTTATCCTAGAATTTTATAAGAATACACGAGCACTTATACATAGAAAATTCTTTGGCTTTTTAGCATAAAGACGTCAACAAAGTAGAGACACTAGTATAGCCTTAGATCTAACACATTCTAGAAATAAGAGTCCCAGCAAGCCAATCTACCTGATCATGCTTCAGGTTTCTCATCTTTAAAGCAACAACAATGAAGCCGTTCTTCAAAACTTCAAAAGCATTGAGATGGTTTACATTTCTTGAGAACAGGTCTTGGGGCAAGAACAAGAAAACAGATGGTTCACTTAGGAGGCAATTCCAGGAAGCAGAAATTAGCAAAGTGAGTCACAGAAAGAGAAAAATATTGCAAAATGCTGTGTGAGTGAGCTTGTTACAACCGTGAATAACTTGAATTCAAACACCAAAAGTGTTCTCTCAGCATCCATAACAAGTGGTCCTCTCCTCAGGATAGTACCTTGCTCAATGCACATCAGAGAAGCTTCTTGCAGTAGATGGGAATCACCAAATAGATCCACAACTCAACAAAGTGCAAAGTGAGAGACTTTGGAACACTCCATCCTAAATAGGATGTCTCCATCAAACCCCTCCTCACAAGACTCAGGGATCTATTCAGAACAGGAAGTAGAAAGATTGTAAAAACCAAAGAAGACATGACTCCAAGGATAGGTGTCTTGCAGACACAACAGGACTGTTGCACAACAGAACTCGCAGCACACACTAGACCTGCACAAAATGTCAGCAAGAAGAAGGCAAAGTCCCACCCCTACCCAAAAAGCTATTTTCAACTGATACCCATTGGCAAAGGGGAAAATCAGTTTTCTCCAGTGGTTTGGGTATATCACTGAGTATAACTCATTGGGTTTATCAACCACACTTTAGGGCAGGCCTCATGCCCAGGAGGAGCTGGCCAACACAAAATAAACCCAATGGTATTTCTGTGGTGCTGTGTTTTATTTTGCTTTGTTTTGTGGAGGTTTTTGCTTCTTGGCTTCCTTTGATTGTTTTTTGGTGGCTTTTTGGGATTTCTTTTGTTTTGTTTTGGAGAGAGCTAGAACTTGAAGTTGAGTGGAGGGTGGGACAGGGAGGAACTGGAATAAATGGGACAGGGGAAAACATGATAAAAATATATTGTATGAAAAAATTAATAGACATAAACAAGGACTATTATAATTCTTCTGAAGCCAAAGCCAATGACAAATGAATTTATTCAGATAATTTTCTACTTGTTGAAGATTGTTACTAGATGTGAACTTTCTAGCACTTCCACTTCTGGTTGTGCTTACACAGATGTTGGAAGGATCTACTGGAAAGCAATGAATATTTCATGCCTTTGAAATTGAATACCTATAGGGCATAGAAAACTGTACACCACATAAGTTCTGAATGTAATATACAGCAATGTTTATATTACAATAAATATATACTTTAAAATAGTTTATTTAAGGTCCAAACCAAGACAGATATGATAGATAAAGGAAAGGAGAAAGGTTTCAAGAGACATCTGAGATCAAAGTAGCAAAGTTTATGACTACCAAAAGGGAAATTAAAATGTGGATTAAGCTTTATAGTTCTCATAAATGAGCAATGAAGGCAGTTTCCTTTTTCATAACAGAATAAGTGTCAACATGAATCAATGGAGAATTTTTATGCAGAGTTATATTGGCATTAGGCCCATTTATTTCTTTCTGGGCCTTCTGTTTCCAACATAGAAGGATATCCATGCTTATGGTCTTTCTGGCCTCTTCATCTGTGAATGACTCATCTGTCTGAAATAAAGATAATAAAATGTGCTTGTATAATCCTGCCCCTTCCTCATCCTATGATAATTGTTTTGATAGTTCATTTTGGTTATCAACTGGGAACTATCTAGAATCACAGGAAACGAAAGTCTTAATGAAGGGTTATCTAATTTGGATTAGTCCATCGGAAGGTATCTGGAGAACTGTCTTTATTTCATCAATTGAATTGGAAAAACTCAGCCCACTGTGGTTGACCTCATTCTATGGATTTGTGTTCTGGACTGTAAGAGTAGAAAAAATGAATTATGTAATAAGCATGCATGCTTTTATTTCTTCCTGTTCTTGACTGTGCGTGTGACATTACTATCTACTTCAAATCCAGTCCTTGACTTTCTGCGAATAATGAAACTATAAGCCAAATAAACCTTCTGGGCAGGTTTTCACAGCAACTAGAAATTAATCTACATTAGCTGCCTATAGAGAGTATTGGGATTTGGTTGCCTTCATGGCTACTCTTGTATAAGAAGTTTGTGGTTTCTAGGAATACACCTAAGTTGCTATATTCAGGCTGGTTTTTGTGCCAATCAATGTTAAGAACTCAATTTGTGGACCATCAAGATAGCTGCAATCCACCAAAACCCATGGTGGAGACAGAGAACAGAGTAAAAGTTAATTTCTAACCTCTACATGCAGGCAGTAGCATATATATACCTATATACAAGCAAGCACACACATGCCACCACTACCACCAGCAGCAGCAACCACAATAATAATAGTAATAATAATACTTTTAAAGTATAAAAAGTCCACTTATCCAAAAATACAAGCCATGTTCTTGACTATTATAAATATTGATTTTTCTTGTGGGTTTAGAACCCAAGTAGTAATAGAAATATTGCTAGTACTTCTGAACTCCCAACAAATAAAGACCAACTAGAAAGAGCTACCAAAGTCAGCAGGTAAAAGTACAGTTCATTTTAGAAAGGCCTTGATAATAAACAGAGAGCAATGGTAATTAGACATATGCTATGTTGGGAAATTGAGAATTTAGAGTATACACATTTCTAAGAACTTAACAAAAACAGAATCCAATTTCTGGAAAATGGCCTTAACCCACCCAAACATTTGATAATATATTTAATCAGAGTACATAGGCAAAATAGATTTGAATACTGGAAATATACGGGAATGGAGGAAATGAAACATTTTAGAATGCCATTTTAGGACATGAAATTCACCAAAAAGGATGACATTTTCAGGCTATTTCTCTTTCAGGGTCAGACAACCAATTTTCTGTTACCAAGCATCTTGGCAGAATTATTATCTCTTTGTGTTTGAAAAGGCCTTAGGAAATTAATCCAGCTGCCTTATTTTTCTTTCCCTGCAACCAGAGTAGACAAAGGTTTTCATAAGGACCAGACTGTAAATATTTAGAGTATTAAAGGGTTTGTATCACAAATAAACTCTGACATTGTAACAATGAAAGCAGCTATAGATGTTATCTCAACAAAATAGGTATGGCTGTGTGCCTCCCAAAAATTACTGGAATAAAATAGTCACAGTTACTAGATTCAACCTGCAAGCTGTGTGTGCCATCCCCTGCTTTAGTCCAATGATCCTTAAAATATGGTCTGAACACTGGTACCTGTCCAAAACAAGAATTTATCATACTCTACAATGAAACAGTACAGAAACTGATAGCAAACATTAAAAAGTCTTTATTACAGCAAAATAAAAGCAGATGAGAACACCAAATTTCTCAGTTCCTGCTCCAATGACACCTCCCTATAATACATGGATTCCACAGTCCATGTACAAGAATAATTTCAGGCATTTTAGCCTGAAGCATGGGATCACAAATGCGACCTTGTGTCCTCAAGTCTTCTTACTGAATTAGATGATGGCATGCTAATTGATTTTCTGTCAGGGTACAGACTAGATTCCTTCAATTTATAAACTTGGCTCATACATCTGGTCTTATTAGGATCCACAATGTTGCTGCATGCAATCTGCCATTTTTCAAGTATTTGTTTATGATCTTGCAACTGTAACTTACATGAATGTGAAAAACACTAAAAATGAACATTAATGACAGTTATTTTTAATGATAGTTATTTCTTTTTATCTCCACACCATGGCAAAGTTGTTATGTTATAAGAATAATCCATGTCTTTCAAAGAAACAAAAATCACATTATGCCAAATATTGTATTACCCCCCTTCTGGTCCTTACAATACACCCAGAAAACCCAAATTTACTTAGGACACACACACACACAGAGGGGGAGAGAGAGAGAGAGACAGACAGACAGACAGACAGACAGACTCCAGATAGCTATTAAAAGTCCAGTGAGTAATGAGGGCAAATGTAATGTCAGTGAAAGAAAGAGCTGCTAGCATAATTTGCAGAGGGCTCTTAGAGGCCTACAAGTCTAAATGGTGCCAAAGATTCATTGACAGTGTCAGCAAGATCAGCTTAAGAAATGGTTCCTTTAAAATGAATGAAAAATATCAATTCCTAAATGAAAAAGAAGAGTCTGGCTAATACAATTGAGCTGGTGAGATAAAATGACCACAGAACAGTAGGTCAAGGCTCAGTTTTAGACACAATTGCTTGAATTTTATTTGGGGGATATTTCAATACTTCATGGTCTCAATTTCAAACTCTACTGATGTAGTGGTATTAGTGAGTGATTTGTGTACCTTGGGCCACTGTTTGTTCTGAGTAAACTCTACGTAGGGTGGACATAATTAACATGACATATTTATTATGGACTTTGACTCATACCCATGGACTTATTTTTAGTTTTCTTTTTCTTTTCCTTAAGTAGAATCCATAACAGCCTTCGTCTGGTGACATGGCAAACTTCCATGTCTTATTTTGTTTCTAAATATCTGTATAAAACAAATGAACTTTGTTGATAACTGTCCCATGATTTGTATATCCTATGGCTCTGGTGAGCCATTTTATTTAATTAGTCCAAATTAATACTGAGTTTAACTTTTGAGAGATTATAATATAATTATAAATAATACATTACTTATATTATTATAATATATTGTTATAATAAAATTATAAATAATACATTATTTATATTATCATAATGTATTATGATTATATAATAAAATAATATATTATTTTCATTCTAGGGAGCCTCTCGGCCCGGGGTAGGGGGGGCACAGAGTAGAGCTCTGGTGATGGCTTTAAAGTCTGAGGGTCTCAGGGTTTTCTAACTCTAGAACTGTACTGGAATGCTGATGATAACTTCTAAAAATCCTAAAAACTGTATTGCTCTCATTGAGGATAAAAGACTGCTGGCTTAAGTGATTAACACCTGTAGCCTAACAGCAGAGGATTAAGCAATGCAGCCTTTGTTCTATCTCAGCAGGAACTGCTGGGCTCTAACTTTAAGCCTGCTAGTTGGAAGTCATGGGAAGAAAAGACACTTAGAGAAGTGATTATAGAGTTTATTACTATGTGTACAAAGTTTCCTATGAAAGCTATCTAAGGGGAAACAAAGATTCTACATGGGGAAAAGGAAAAAAATCTATTCTATCTGGGGAAAGGGAAAAATCTATTCTATCTACTACTCTAAGTGGGGAAAGGCAAAAAATTCTATCCTATCTCCTTTTTATTTCTTTGTCCTCAGTTTTTATACTTCTTTCAGAATACATGATCACATGTTACAAAGTTCATCACAAGTTCACACAAAAAAATCAAATCATAAATTGAAATAGAAGTTTACAACAGAGAATGTTTACATGCATATCCATTAGGGGTAGTTATCTGGGTAAACATCCATCACCTATTCACAGCTCCACAGGTTCACTGAAGGTTTGAAACAATAACTTAGTTATTAGTGAAGTTTTGTATAGATAATCCCAGTCAATGTTTTATCTTCTGTCCTAGCAACTATAATAAATTGTTAGTTCCCTTTTTATGGTGTTTGGTTAATTGCTTTACAACCTCTTCAAATGTGCTCTGAGTAGGAGAAAGTCTAGTTACTAACTAAGAGCAATTAACTGGCGACAATTGGGAGACTGGCAGAGTTCTCATTGCAGTTTTTACTATCAGAAAAGGATCTAATAGCAGTCTAATTATAAAAGAGCTTTAAAATCATTGATATAATTTTAGGAATTCTTATAGGATCATCATTAAGACTTAAGAAGTCGTCTATTTGTCTATATAGCATCACTACAAGACAGTATATCTTTGTGGATCTGCAGAGATCTGCTCCAAAGGGGTATGCTATTGCTTAGTGATTGTTACATATGTTTAATAATAACAGGAAAAGCATATTAATAGCAGTAATCTTTCCTAAAATGAATTCCTTACAGCCTTGCTGATAAAGATGCACCTGTCTCAGGGTATATAATAATCCAAGGCAGGCCATTTCAGGATGACCACCTGCTCGTTATTAGCTTGTCCCATTATGGCTCCTGACAATTTACCCCTTCCCTTTCCTTTTTCCAAACCTTTCCATATACTCTTCCTGTCTGCTTTCCAAACACATGGCCTCCTTTTTAATTAACCATCATTACATATATTTATGTATATGCATCTACATATATTCATAAATACAACCTGCTCAATCTATACAATGTTTTTGTGCATATGTTTTCAGGGATAACCACATTTGGTATTGGATAACTAATTGGTGTGCCGTGCTGTTCCCTGGAAAGACTATTTCTCCCACTCTCAGGGTTCCTTAGTTGCCTGCAGTTCTTTTTTGTAGAGTTTAAGTCTCTTGGGCTTTTCCCTTCCATTTCTATGTGTCTATTATTGCTGTCCTTGTTCAGCTTATGTCTTGTACAGCTTATGTTGAAGAAGTCATGTTGGTGAGACTTTATGGGTGTATCGTCTAACATTTTTAGGAAACTTGTTACAAGTCTTGTTACAAATTGATACAAGACACAATTCCATAGTAAATTTCATGATCCATTGTCTCTTACAATTTTTCTGGCCCCTCTTCCACCATGAGCCCTGAACCTTAGGTATAGGACTTGTTTTATAGATGTATCCATTGGAGCTGAACTCCACAGCTCTGCATTTTGATTGGTTTTGGTTTTTTGTAATGGTTTCAGTCTGTTGCAAAGAAATGTTTCCTTCTAAGGATGAGGACTACACTTATCCTTGGGTATAAGGACAAATATTTAGAATTTATTCAGGTATCATGCTGTTTTAGTAAAGTAACAGTTGTAATTTACCCTCCAAGGTCCATGATTTCATTAGCCCCGGATGCTTTCCTGTTTCTACTACCAGGCATGTTTTCTATCTTGTGGAGTGGGTCTTAGGTCCAATTAGAGAATAGTAGCTTACCACCAAGGTATGTAATGCCACTATTACACCCTTGGAGTTATTGAGACATGTATGATGTGGTTCATAAGTGTCATAGCTGGGTAAGACTGTTTGAAGCTTGCATAATGCCTTCAAGCACTATGAAAGATAGTTTTCAAACATAAGGGTTTCAAATCAATTCAGTTTCAGAGGTCTCAGAGCCCTTTATCTGAGGTACACTGTGTCTTTATCAGTAGAGACTTACTATTCCACATCTGGAGAACAACCAAGGGCAGTATCAGTTGGCCATAATGAGAGTTAGTATTTAGAATAAAAGAACTCAGAAATGAAAGAGTTAGAAAATGACCCATCCAATGGGCCTGAGACATGAACAAAGATTTCTCAGCAGCAGAAGAAAAACTTTTTAAAAGTATTTCAAAAAATGTTTATCATCCATAGAAATTAGGGAAATGGAAATCAAAACACTTTGAGATTTCATCTTACCCCAATCAGAATAGTAAAGATCAACAAACCAACCAACCAAGAACAAATGCTAAAGGTGTTGGGGAAAGGGGACCACCTCATTCACTGCTGGTGGGATTGCAAATTGGTCCAGCCACTCTGGAAATCAGTGTGGAGAGTAATCAAACAGCTGAAAACAAATCTCCCATATAACTCACAGTTACCATTCCTTGCAAACTTGTACAACCACTCTGGAAATCAGTTTGGTGTTTTCTCAGAAAATAAAATAGTTCTACTTCAAGACCCAGCTATACCACTCCTGGGCTTATACCCAAAAGATGTTCTGCCATACCAAAAAGACACTTATCCAACTATCTTCATTGTGACTCTATTCATAAAATCCAGAAACTGGAAGCAACCCAGATGTCCCTCAACTGAAGAATAGATAATGAATATGTGATTCATTTACATAATGAAATACTATTCAAAACAAAGACATCATGAATTTTGCAGGCAAATGGATGGAACTTGAGAATATCATTCTGAGTGAGGTAACTCAGACCCAATAGGACATGGATGGTGTGTACTCACTTATAAGTGAATATTAGCCATAAATGTCATGATACCCATGCTATATTTCACAAACTCAAAGAAGCTAAACAAGACGGAAGTGTGCTTGAATCACAGCTAGAAGGGAGAATAAAACAGTCATAAGAGGCAGATGGAAGGAGAAAAATTGGAGGGAGGGAGGATGCAGAGGGAATGGGGCAATCAAATGTAGGGAGAGAAGGAGAGAGAGAATGGAAATCCACACAGGGTGGGTGGGGGAGGGGGCATCTTTAGAACACACCAGAGACCTAAGATAGGAGGAGGCTTCAGGGAGTCTATGGTGGTGACTCTAGCTGAGACTCCCAGCAGTGGGAGATATGGCACCTGAAGTGACCACTGCCTATAGCCAGGCAGGACGCCCAGTGGAAGAATAAGGACAGCAACCCACCCACAAAACCTTTAACTCAAAATGTGTCTGGTCTACAAGATGTGCAGGGACAAAGATAGAGCAGAGATGGAGGGGATGGCCAATCAATAACTGCCACAACTTGAGACCCATCCCATATGAGAGAGCCAACCCCTGGTATTATTAATAATATGCCGCTATACTTGCAGACAGGAGTGTAGCTTAACTGTCCTCTGAGAGGCTCTACCCAGCTGCTGACTGAAAGAGATGCAGACACCCACAGCCAAACATTAGAAAGAGCTCTGGAAGTCTTATGGTACAGTTTCTTGACGGAGTCAATTTATGGTCTGTTTAGTGCTTTATTTTTAACTGTTCTACTAAGTCTGTAGTAGTGTTATGTTGTGCCTTTAATTTTCCTTTTCCTGCTGACTAATGATTTTAAAAAAAAGTTTTTATGTGTTTGCTGACCCCTTATGCTACATTTCTGTTGAAGGATCTTTTCAAGTCATTTGCTTAATTTTTATTAAAGTCTTTTTTTTTTAATTGGGCTATGGGAAATCTAGAGTATTCTAGTCTGTCATATTTTAAAATGAGCTTTGTAAATATTTGTAAGAACATTTGTCATGAATAAATGTATTTTGGTTCACAGTGTTTTACTTTTCCTTCACCCATATACACTGTTTCTGCCCTTCACCATGCTCCAATGAGCCTATTTTTTGCTCACAAAACTGGCATATGCTTTTCAACTCACAGCTGAGTCACATAATTTCTGCCACTGATTTCTACAAAATCCCCAGTATTCCAGTCTAATACAGATGAAGTTCTCATACTGCTATCAGGCCTGCTGGTCAAAAACTGTTTGATTTGCAAAGCCCTTCTTGAGCAGATGGGTCAGTGTTTATTATTGCAGATTTGCCTCTTCTAAATCAAATCAACCAACCAACAAGCCTTTATTGAGTACTTTAAGTCATCTCTATAAGGCATTACATATTAAATTCCAGTTCACAAATCCAATTCAGATTTTTTCACTAAGTTTTATTTGCTTTCTTTTTGAAAGCTTGTATTAAGCCCTTTCATCATTTTTAGCTGCTAGATAAAAAATGGGGACATGAAATTATTTCCCAGAACCTTGACATCACCATAATTCCAATACAAGTAACAACAATAATAACACTAATAAAAGCATTAACTTTTCATAATAATTCATAGCATGTGCATACAATTCAATTATACTTAACGACTACTTCATAGGGCTGTAAATTACCTTTGTGTTTCACTGATAAGAAAATAGTTTTTAAAAGTAAAGAAACTTATCTAAGAAAAGGGTAAGGCAAGATGTCAGAAAAGACCCTCTAGGCACTGATGATCTGATCATCTCCCTATGGATATACCTCGTTCGACACATTTATACACTGACTGTTGAGGTTTGGATAAGAATGGCTCTCATAGGCTCATATATTTGAACGCTTTGTCATCTGTGAAAGACAGACATTACCTGAGAAGGAATAGGAGGTATGACCTTGTTGGAGTAGGTGTTCCTTTGTTGAAGGAAGTGCCTCACTGGGTTGGGCTATGAGGTTTGAAAACCTGAAACCAGACCCAGGTCCCCCTCTCTCTGCTTCCTGCAGATCCAGGTGTAGAGCTCTCTGCTCCTTCTCCGGCACCATGTCTGTCTGTGTGCCTTCATGCTTCCCATCATGATGATAGCCCCAATTACATGCTTTCCTTTATAAGGGCTGTCATGTCACTGTGTTTCTTCAAGGCAACAGGACCTTGAGTAAAAAAATATCGGCCTACCTTGACAAGAGTTAAGGAAGCCAAATAACAGAACATAGTCCCAGGTTTTGGCATAATTAAAGAAAAAGATTAATAGAAGTGTTCTTCAATTCTAAGTAATGTGGAAAGAGATGCCTCCCATTTGGAAGAGGGTGAAGAAATTCACCCCAGACCTTAGACTTGAAACCTAGTCCCAGACTGCTGTGGTGAAATCAGATGCCAGATAGGATTCCCTAACACCTACCCCTCTGACAATCAGTACAGACCGAACCAGTAGAACTGCATATAAAGCAGTCAGATGACTGCCTCCACCTCCCTTCCTCCACCTTCAGGAATCAGAGAGTGAAACAGAACACCATCCATTATGTAGTAGGTACAAAACAAACACAAGACTTTGTTTTAGAGATACTATTGGGACAGCTGTGAGAAGACTCAACACTGAACAAAAAACAATGACCCTGTACCCCGGCTGGTACTCAATAGACTGAGCTCCCAGATCTGCTCTGGTACCATGTGAAGACCTATGCAGTGATACAACAGGTATCATTGCTTGTCTTAAAATGAATCCAGGATATACCTTCTCCATACTGCACAGGTCCCTGAAGCTGTGAGACTCAGGTGTAACCCAGCTTACCATCGTGAGCCTCAGTGACCAAGGGACTATCTCAATCATCAATTAAAAACCCCAGATGCACAATTATTTTCAAATCAATATTCACAAAACTAGCCCGTAGATCTTCCCTAGCACCAGGATGCTGATATGTTAATGATCCAACCTATATAACCATTAGCTGGGCTGTAGACCTCCATGCATTCATGAAACTTCAAAAGTCCTATGTTGTTGACACGCAGATATAAACCAATTTAATCAGCCATAGTGGTCAAAGGACTGTCTTCAGCAACACTTCCTCAACCTTGAACAATATATGACAAAGCAAGATTCTATTCATTGTGACTACAGTTAAAGTACTTGGTAAAGATGCCATGGTAGATGATAGAATACAGTATCAGATTAGTGAAATCTAACAGTAATCACATGCTAATAGCTTCCATCCCTCAATCAGTACCTGAAGATGTTACCTCAAAAATAGCTATAATGTCAGATGGACTTACCAAACTTTCTATCTTGGACTCTATCACCTCGGAATACTTGTAGAACGTTGAGATACAAGTTTACCTCAGCAGTAGGCAATGGACCCTGTCCATACCACAAAGCTGGGTGAATCTTGGCACACTGGGAACATTTTGGTGCTAGCCACAGGCATGATATCAGAGCTTAAGACTGTGTGGTGGTTTGAATGAGAAATGTCTCTCATATGTACATGTATGTGAATACTTAGTCCCCAGTTGGTAGTACTGTTTGGGGAGATTATGGAGACTTTAGGAGATATAGCCTTTTCAGAGAAAATACATCATTGAGTGCACACTTTGGTGATTTATAGCCTCACATCACTTCCTATTCTCTCCCTCTGTTTCCTGTACATGGATGAAAATGTGACCTGCCAGCTTTCTGCTCCTGCCTTCTGCCATGCCTTCTCAATTATGGTGGACTCTATGTCTCTGAAATTAGAAGCCAAAATAAAGTCTTCCTTAAGCTACTTTTCTTTCATGGTATTTTATCACAGCAACAGAAAACTAATTAATATAGGTTGGGCTACCAGAGGAATTTTGCCCCCAGAGGCAGGAAGGCAATGGAATTGTGTGAAATGAAAACTCTGCACAGTAAGAGAACCTGTCACCAGAGTGAAGGAATGGCCTGTACAGTGGGATAAAATCTTTGCTTGAGGCAGAAAGTTAATAGAAGATAAAGAACTGTACAAATTTAACACTCAAAACCCCAAACTGAAACCCAACAAATAGGCTAATAAAGTGACAGGAAGTTACCAACAAAGAAAGAAAGAAAGAGAGAGAGAGAGAGAGAGAGAGAGAGAG
>NW_021604589.1:3098974-3133974 GCF_004785775.1 Grammomys surdaster | reverse complement strand
CAAACGGGAGATCAAGTGAAGAGGAAAGGGAAAGTGAGATACTGAATCAAAAATTAAAGTATGTATTTATTTTTTGGCTGTGAACCTAACCTTTAACATCTGGGCCATGTCTCCAGCACAATGTACGCATTTATGAAAACTCCATAATGAAATCTATATTTGTACTAATTTAAAAGAAAATAAACAATAAAGTGCCTTTTTGGAGCTTTTTATTTTAAATTATCTTCTGTTCATATTTCCCCTCCCCCAAGTCTTCCCAGAGCCTATCCACCTCCCTATCCATCTCTCTCATTCTCTCCTTGTCTCTGCCTTTCCTTTTTTAATGAGTGAAAACAAAACCAAACAAACAAGGCCAAAATGAAACAAGATACACACACACACACCACCACCACCACCACCACCACCACCACCACCACCACCACCAGTTGAAGATAGATTTTTGGTTAGGAGTAGGACCCCATGTCTTCTTTCCTATTTCAGCACTGAGACACCATCTGTCTTGAATCTCTGCAGGCCCTATGTTTGATGCCACAGTCTCCATGAGTTCCTATGTGCATAGGTCCTAGTTGTGTCTGGAATACACTGTTTCCTTGGTGTTATCCATCAGCTGTGGTTCTTATACTTGTTCTACCTCCTCTTTTGCATAGATCCCTGAGCCTTGAGGAGAGGGAATTGATGGAGACATCCCATTTATGACTAAGTATGAAGCTTCATTCTTTTTTCTTTTTGTATTCTTTTTTAAAGTTAATTATTTATTTGCTTTACATCCTAATTGCAGCTTCCCCTCCCTCTGATCCTCCTAGTCTCTCCCTCTCACATCCTCTCCCTCCACACACACACCCTTTCTCCTCAAAGTAGGAGGTCTAGCATAGATATCTATTTGCCTTGGGATGTCAAGTTACAGTAGGACTAGGCACATTTTCTACTGAGGCTAAACTAGGCAGCCCAGTTAGGGGAAAGGGTTCCAAAGGCAGGCCATGTAGTCAGAGACAGCCCCTGCTCCATGAAGACTCAGCTGCTCAACTGTTACGTATGTGCAGAGGGCCTAAGTCCATTCCAATCATGTTCTCTAATTGGAAGGTCAGTCTCTATGAGCCTCTAGGGCCCCGATTAGTTGATTCTATAGATTTTCTTGTGTTGTTCTTGAACCCTCTGGCTTCTTCAATCCATCCTCTCACTTTTCCACAGGATTCCCCAAGCTGCACCTAATGTTTGGCTGTGGATGTCAGCATCAGTTTCCATCAGTTTCTGGGTGAATCCTTTCTGATGACAGCTATGCTAGGCTACTGTCTGGTTGTCTCTGGTGCTTGCAGGAATTCAGGAAGGCAGGCAGAGTTGTGGGCTGGAAAATAAAGCACAGAGACAGGGTAATGTTGGGTACACTTCAAGAGGACTTTGGAGCTTCATTCTTAATAGATAATTTTGTCCTCTCACATTTAATGATAAAACAAATACATTTAATTATGTATAGCCTTTCATAGGTTGTATTATTCTTGATATTTCCTGTATTTCTCTTTTTTATACTTATTGTTGCCTGTGTTATCCTTTACATTCTTTCTGAAAATTTCATATTTATATATTTTATTTTAAGATATAATATAGATAAATACACACTTTTGCTCTTTGGAGTACATTTATTAATTTATAATATTTTATAAATTCATAATGGAAGAATAGCTACTAATAAATTCATGTAAGGATTTTCATACTCCTATCACTTCCCAAGTTTATCTTGTTTTTATATGCCTTGTTTCTATGACTTTTGACTCAACTGTTTCTTTACATTATTGAAATTAGGTAAGTTTAAACTTACCTCTGAGCTAGAAACTCTCAAATGACTCAAACAGATAGTCTATCATTCTTTCTACACCTTCCTGGCTCCTCAGCCCTGCAGTTTTCTGGTCCTCAAAACCTCCAGTCTTCTCCTTCAATAACCCTGTGTTGATTTCATCTGCAGGAAAGTTGCCATTAGCAATCGTTTTTCAACTTTTGTTAATTCATACCTACTCATTATTCTCTACTTTGAATGCTTTATTGATTTCTTTCTTTGGTTTTGTCCACCTTCACTCTTGAAAGGCAATGTCCACCTAAATTGCATCATACAAAGAACCTTCAGCATTTTACTCTATAATCTAAAGTGGGAAAACAAGGAAATCAATTTTCAACATCTTTTCTCATTCTCTGCCAGACCCAGAGGCATATTACCATGAAAACTGTGTTGTCTTTATGAAAACAAAATGTGTATTCCATCAATGGACACAGGGGAGAAGCTAATTAGCTTTCACCAGAAAAGAACTATATTTAATCTTCTTGAATAAAATTATGTGAACTAAACTCAATCCGTTCAGATTTTTTGAGCAGATTCCTTTGAAGTTTTTCATCTCATAAGAAGTTTGTTCTTGATAAGCTCTAGCTGAAAAGGTTCCCAATGTGGACAAGGATCAACTTAGGAGATAAAATCATATCTTTCCAAACAGGAATGATATGAAAAATATTTCATGTAAGTCAGGTCTGGAAATGGACCAATCAGAATAGATGTTAAAAATAATATACCCAGTCAGTTGAGTGGGCAGCAGCTATAAAGAAGTCGTACCTGTGAAAAGCAAATGACTCATAGGATTAGACACATCCTGTTGCATCCAGCACCCTTTCCTTTCTTCCAGTCCTATGCTTCCCACCCCCCATTGGTATTCTATTTTCAGTTCAAATCTTCTAAGCCTGTGTAAAGAAAATGAACAAGAATTTACAGGAAAGAAAGTGTAAAGGTTAGAAATAGAAGAGAAAAGTTTAGACAAGTAGTTACTTAAACAATCTTCTACAATATATACATATATATATATATATATACATATACATATACATATACATATACATATACATATATATATATATATATATATATATATTCAGAAGTCATTATCTAGACACAGAAACAGCAAAATAAAATTATAGGATTTGAGTTTCTTTGAACAGGTCCACAAGAAGTTTTACTGATTGTGGTTTAACAAAAATCTCACGTTTGTAAAGTCAAGAAATTTCCTCTGTAATTAATAGCAAGGATACAATTTCAGAATGGCAAATAAGCATAAAATCTTAAAGTTGCAAATGAATTGTTCTAATCATAATCTAATTGCTAGCCAGAGAAAATAATTCTCTAACCGGAGAAAATAATTATTTCAAGTCTCTTTAAAGCACAATAATTTGGGGCTAGAAAGATAGCTTGGAAGATTAAAGCACTGGCTACTCTTCAGAGGACCTGGGTTCAATTCCCAACACTCACATAGTAGAGTTAGATGGTAGTTCACAACCACCCGTAATTCTAGTCCCAGAAGAGTCAACACATTATTCTGGCTTCCAAGGGCACCAGGTATGTATGTGATGCACAGACAACAGGGAGACAAAACACCCATACCCACAATTTTTAAACCCCGGTAGATTGTCCATTGTTGAGATATATACTATAAAGCTGTTCATGTTCCAGGGGATGCTCCTATATCCATGAGTATATATATGGACAGTATAAATTTGACTCAGTGAATTATAAAAGGAAAAGAATAAGACATGAAGTTGAGAGTGGGATGTGTTAAGGAGAGTTGATTGGGAGTCAGAAAGGAAAATAGAAGATGGGTATTATTAAAACACAATACACACAAGTATGAACTCTTCACAGAATAAATAAAACATACAAATATATAACACAAATTAACATAGTGAAAATGGCCATCTTGCCAAAAAGCAATCCACAGACTCAATGCAATCCCCATGAAAATTCCAACACAATTCTTTACAGACCTTGAAACAAAATTCTCAACTTCTGTTTTAGTTAGGGTTTTATAGCTATGAACAGACACCATGGCCAAGGCACCTCTAAACAAATAAAGGACAATATTTAATTATGGTTGGCTTACATGTTCAGAGGTTCAGTTTATTATCATCAAGACAGGTATATGGCAATGTCCAGGCAGGCATGCTGCAGGAGAATCTGAGAATTCCTGATCTGAAGGCCACTAGGAGAAGACTGGCTCTTCTAGGTAGCTAGAAGGAGGGTCTCAAAGCTCACTCCAACTGACACACTTTCTCCAACAAGGCCACCTACTAATAGTGACACTCCCTGGGCCAAGCATATTCAAACTACCACAATATAGAAAAACAAAAAAACCTATGATAGCCGAAACAATTCCTAACAATAAAAGAACTTCTAGGAGTATCACCATCCCTTGCTTCATGCTATACTACAGAGCAATAGTAATAAAAACTGCATAGTACTGGTAAAGAAACAGACGGGCTGATCAATAGAATACAATTAAATAAACCTACATACCTACAGACACTTGATTTTTTTTTTTTTACAAAGAAGCCAAAACAATACAATGGAAAAAAAGAAAGCATCTTCAACAAATGGTGCTGGTCTAATTGGACATCTTCATGTACAAGAAGGTAAATGGATTAATATTTATCACCCTGCACAATATTCAAGTCCAAATGGATCAAAGACCTCAATATAAAATCAGATACCCTAAATCTAATAGAAGAGAAAGTCATGAATAAATAGCTTTGAACACATTAGCACAGGAGGCAACTCCCTGAACATCACACCAATGGCTCAGGCATTAAGGTCAACAATTAATAAATGGTATCTCGTGAAACTGAAAAGTGTTTGTAAGTCAAAGGACACCCACCCACCATCATTAGGATAAAACAACAGCCTACAGATTGGGAAAGATATTCCCAAACCCTGACTCTGACAGAGGGCTAATATCCAAAATATGCAAATAATTCAAGAAGGTAAACACCAACAAACCAAATAACACAATTAAAAAATGAGGTACAGAGCTAAACACAAAATTCATATCAAATGGCTGAGAAACACTTGAAATGTTCAATGTCCTTAGTCATCAGAGAAATGCAAATCAAAACAACTCTGAGATTCTACCTTACACCAATCAGATCTGCTATAAAAAGAAAATCTCAAGGGACAGAACATGTTGATAAGGATATAGACCAAGGGGAACGCTCCTCCATTGCTGATGGGAATGCAAACTTGTACAACCACTCTGGAAATCAACTTTGCAATTTTTGAGAAAATTGGGAGTAGTTCTACCTGAAGACACAACTATAACACTTCTAGACATATACCCAAAAGGACATACCACAAGGACATGTGCTCAACTATGTTCATAGCAGCTTTATTCATAATAGTCAGAAACTGGAGAAAACCTAGATATCCCTCAAATGAAGAATGGATAAAGAAAGTGTGGTACATCTACACAATAGAATACTACTTAGTTATTAAAAACAATGACATAATGAAATTTGCAGGCAAATGGATTGAACTAGAAAATACCATCCTAAGTGAGGTAACCTGGACCCAAAAGGACATGCAAGGCATGTACTCACTTATAAGTGGATCTTAGCCATAAAGTACAGGATAACCAGGCTATAATCAACTGACAATAGTCAAATAGCAAGGAGGGCACAAGGGAGGAGGGTTGACCCTTTTCAAGAAGAGGAAACAAAATAGATGTTGGAGATGAATAGAAGGAGGGAAAATGGTGAGAGAGAAAATGTGGAGGGGAGGAAGCAGGTGTAGGGAGAGTAGGGGAGAGAAGGGAAAGTGGTGGTAAGGATGGAGAACAGTCTCTAGTATGTGACAGAGACCTAGAATGAGGAAGGCACCAGGTGGTCTGTGGGGGTGACTCTAGGTGAGACTTCTAGCAGTAGAGCATATAGATCCAGAAGGTCATCTCCTGTAGCCAGGCAGGACTCCCAGTGGAGGGATAAGGACAGGAACCCACACACAAAACCTGCAACCCAAAATACCCTGCCTACAAGATGTGCAGAGACAAAGATAAAGCAGAGAAGGAGGGAATGGCTAACCAATGACTGCCCTAAATTGAGACCTGTCCCATTGGCAAGAATCAATCCCTGATACTATTAATGATAATCCGTTAGGCTTGCACACAAGAACCTAGCATAAAGGTCCTCTAAGAGGCTCCACCCAGTAGACGACTCAGAGGGACACAGAGACCCACAGCGAAACATTGGATGGAGCTTGGGGGTCTTATGGAAGAGTTAGGGGAAGAACTGAGGGACTCAAAGAGAAAAGGGACTCCACAGGAAGACCAATAGAGTCAACTAACCTGGGCGCTTAGGGGATCACAAAGACTCAATCACTAGCCAAAGAGCAAGCATGAACTGGATCGACACCCCTCCCCCACACATATGTAGCAGATGACCACCTTGGTCTTCATGAGGGTCCCCCAACAACAGGAGTAGAGGCTGTCCCTGAATTTGTTGTGGGCCCTGTTGTCTGGCCTCAGTAGAAGAGGATGTGCCTGCTCCTGCAGTGACCTGATATGTGTGTGTTAGGGGTTGTTATGTAGTTGGGGGTGATATCTAGAAAGGGGCTCCCTTTTCAAAGAAGAATGGAGAAAGGAATGTGGGAGTTTCTATGGAAGGGGATACTGGAGGAGAGGGGGGCTAATATTGGGATGTAAAGTGAATAAATAAACATAAAAAAATAAATCTTAAAGAAAAATAGTACAAATATACATTATAATGGTGGGAAGAAATATAAACAGATCAACTGAGTTGTTTTATAGCCAATATGAATGCTATATTGTTCTCTTAAAACTATTTTGTTTATTAAAGGATAACAAAACTACATTGCAAAATTCAAGATTGTTCAATATAAAACAGTCATATAAAACCAATGAATTACTCCTATGTTAGATTTCAATTGAAACAAGTAATTTAAAACACATACATGGTGTGTGTGTGTGTGTATGTGTGTGTGTGTGTGTGTGTGTGTGTGTGTGTGTCCTAAGGCTGTGTGGTGAGAACATCTGGATATAAGGCCATGCCAAAACCTATCCCAATATGAAATTAATTATTGGAAGAAAAAAAAGTTTCTTGAAAAACTCCTATTTCTAGATGTAGTATATCAGAGGTAAAGGGTGAGCCTAGGACTTATTGTGAAGCTAAAAATATATGAAGCGTGCAAAGATTAATGGGATCAAGTAAACAGAATAGGAGAGTCACTTAAGAACCTAAAACTATGATGAAACTGTGTATTTGGAGAATGAAAGCTAACTTCATACTATTCACACTAAAATTACCTATGGTGCTTTGAAAACTTTGCTGCACTAAATGAAAATCGTATGCCAAAATGATTACTGTCATTTATTGAAAAGCATTGTGTATATTAAAGCTCATAAAGTCTAAAATGTAAATAAGAAAAAAATTTCTTTGCCATCATCTCAGAGGATTGTTTTGCCCACTACCTACCCTAGAATTTCTGGTTTTGAAAAAGCAAACATTTATCCTGACTTGCAATAGAAATTATACTTCAGGGCAACCAACGAAGCATATATAATGAGAAAGTTTTTCTCAAAGTAGAATGACACATGTTATATACAGGACAAAAAGACTCTGCCAGTTAGCCCTTTCTATATTCCATCATCCAGGTCAGGATTAACCTTAGATGTTAAAGGTTCAAAACATTAGATGTGTTTTACTCATTGTTGTGACAAAATATTTGACTTGAAGGGTATAGTCTATCATGGTAGGGAAAGCAGGGTGGAAATGGTGACTTTAGATGTGATAGACAAATAATAAGACAGCTGGCCACCTTGTACCTATAGCTAATTGCTGGCCCTTTTTCTGAGTATTTGGATGATCAATGCACATAGAAGCATAGATGGTAAATTACACATTTCTTTTTTATTGGATATTTTATTTACATTTCAGATGTTATCCCCTTACCCCATCCCGCCACCCTGCCTAGAAAACCCCTATCCCATCCCCTCTCCTCCTGATTCTATGAGGATGTGCCCACACCCTCCCCCCCGACTCCCAGCTCCCCACCCTCGAATACCCCACACTGGGCGTCCAGCCTTCATGGGACCAAGGATCTCCTATCCCACCTATGCCCGACAAGGCCATCCTCCCCTACATATACAACTGGAGCCATGGGTCCCTCCCTATGTGCTCCCAGGCTGGTGGTTTAGACCCTGGGAGCTCTGGTTGGTTGGTATTGTAGCTCTCCCCATGAGGCTGCAAACCCTTATTAGCTCCTTCAGTCTTGTCTTCTCTAACTCCTCCATTTGGAATGCCATGATCAGTTCAATGGTTAGCTGTGAGCATCCACCTCCTTATATGTCAGACTCTGGCAGAACTCTTAGGAGACAGTTATAGAGACAGTTATATTAGGCTCCTGTCAACATGCACTTCCTGACATCCACATCAACATCTACCTTTGGTGACTGCACATGGGAAGGATACCCAGTCTCCAGACGGCCACTCCTTCAGTTTCTGCCCCACACATTGTCTCCATATTTGCTCCCATGAGTATTTTGTTACTCCTTCTAAGAAGGACCAAAGCACCCACACTTGGTCTTCCTTCTTCATGAGCTTCAGGTAGTCTGTGAGTTGCATCTTGGGTATTGCAAGCTTCTGGGCTAATATTCAATTATAAGTGACTAAATACTATGTGTGTTCTTTTATGATTGGGTTACCTCACTCAGCATGATATTTTCTAGTTCCATCCATTTACCTAAGAATTTCTTGAATTCATTGCTTTTAATATCTGAGTAATACTCTATTGTGTAAATGTACCACATTTTCTGTATCAATTTCTCTGTTGAAAGACATCTGGGTTCTTTCCAGCTTCTGGCTATTATAAATAAAGCTGCTATGAACATAGTGGAGCATATGTCCTTGTTATATGTTGGAGCATCTTCTGGATATATGGCCAGAAGTGGTATAGCTTGGTCCTCAGGTAATGCTATGTCCAATTTTCTGAGGAAATGCCAGAATGATTTCCGGAGTGGTTGTGCCGGCTTGCAATCCCACCAATAATGGAGGAGTGTTCCTCTTTCTTCACATCCTCACCAGCATCTGCTGTGACCTGAGGATTTTATCTTAGCCATTCTGACTGGTGTGAGGTGGAATCTCAGGATTGTTTTGATTTGCATTTCCCTGATGACTAAAGATGCTGAACATTTCTTTAGGTGCTTCTCAGCCATTCACGTTTCCTCAGTTGAGACTTCTTTGTTTAGCTCTGTACCCCATTTTTAATAGGGTTATTTGGTTGTCTGGAGTCTTATTTCTTGAGTTTTTTGTATATATTGGATATTATCCCTCTATCAGCTGTAGGATTGGAAAAGATCTTTTCCCAATCTGTTGGTTGCCGTTTTGTCCTATTGACAGTGTCCTTTGCCTTACAGAAACCTTGTAATTTTATGAGGTCCCATTTGTCAATTTTTGATCTTAGGGCATAAGCTATTGGTGTTCTGTTCAGGAACTTTTCCCCTATGCCCAAATAGTCAAATTCTTCCCCACTTTCTCTTCTATTAGTGTCAGTGTGTCTGGTTTTATGTGAAGGTCCTTTATCCACTTGGACTTTAGTTTTGTACAAGATGATAAGAATGGATTGATTTGGACTTCTACATGTTGTCTTCCAGTTGAACCAGCACCATTTGTTGAAAATGCTGTCCTTTTTCCACTGGACAGTTTAGCTCCTTTGTCAAAGATCAGGTGACCATAGGTATGTGGGTTCTTTTCTGGGTCTTCAATTCTATTCCATTGATCTTCCTGCCTGTCTCTGTACCAATACCATGCAGTTTTTATCACTATTGCTCTGTAGTACAGCTTGAGATCAGGGATGGTGATTCCCCCAGAAGTTCTTTTATCGTTGAAAATAGGTTTTTTCGCTATCCTGGGTTTCTTGTTATTCCAAATGAATTTGAGAATTGCTCTTTATAACTCTGTGAAGGATTCAGTTGGGATTTTAATGGGGATTGCATTGAACCTGTAGATTGCTTTTGGCAAGATGGCCATTTTACTATATTAATCCTGCCACTCCATGAACATGGGAGATCTTTCCATCTGAGATATTCTTTGATTTCTGTCTTCAGAGACTTGAAGTTCTTGTCATACAGATCTTTCACTTGTTTGGTTAGATTCACACCAAGGTTATTTATTTGTGACTATTGTGAAGGGTGTCATTTCCCATTTCCCTAATTTCTTTCTCAGTCTCTTTTTTTTTTAGTAGAGGAAGGCTATTGATTTGTCTGAGTTGCGTTTATAACCAGTCACTTTGCTGAAGTTGTTTATCAGGTTTAGGAATTCTCTGGTGAAAGTTTTAGGGTCACTTAAGTATACTATCATATCATCTGCAAATAGTGAAATTTTGACTTCTTCCTTTCCTAATTTGTATCCCTTTAACTTCTTTCTGTTGTCTAATTGCTCTGGCTAGGACTTCCAGTACTATATTGAATAGGTAGGGAGAGAGTGGGCAGCCTTGTCTAGTCCCTGATTTTAGTGGGATTGCTTCAAGTTTCTCTCCATTTAGTTTGATGTTGACTACTGGTTTGCTGTAAATTGCTTTTACTATGTTTAGGTAGGGGCCTTGAATTCCTGATCTTTCCAAGACTTCTATCATGAAGGGATGTTGAATTTTGTCAAATGCTTTCTTAGCATCTAGTGAGGTGATCATGTGGTTTTTTTCTTTGAGTTTGTTTATATAGTGGATTACATTGATGGATTTCCGAATATTGAACCATCCCTGAATTTCTGGGATAAAACCTACTTGATCATGATGAATGATTGTTTTGATGTGTTCTTGGATTCAGTTTGCTAGAATTTTATTGAGTATTTTTGCATCGATGTTCATAAGGGAGATTGGTCTGAAGTTCTCTTTCTTTGTCGGGTCTTTGTGGGGTTTGGGTATGAGTGTAATTGTAGCTTCATAGAATGAATTGGGTAGTGTTCCTTCTGTTTCTATTTTATGGAATATTTAGAAAAGAATTGGTATTAGGTCTTCCTTGAAGGTCTGATAGAATTCTGCACTAAAACCATCTGTTGGTCGGGAGACTTTTAATGATTGCTGCTATTTCCTTAGGGGTTATGGGACTGTTTGGATGGTTTATTTGCTCCTAGTTTAACTTTGGTACCTGGTATCTGTCTAGAAAATTGCCCATTTCATCCAGATTTTCCAGTTTTGTTGAGTATAGGCTTTTGTAGTAGGATCTGCTGATTTTTTGAATTTCCTCAGTTTCTGTTGTTATGTCTCCCTTTTCAGTTCTAAATTTATTAATTTGGATACTGTCTCTGTGCCCTCTGGTTAGTCTGGATAAGGGTTTATCAATCTTGTTGGGGATCTGATAGGATGCAATGGATTATTTCAATATTTTTGTGTCTGATGAGGCTTGCTTTGTGACCAATTATATGGTCTATTTTGGAGAAGGTACCATGAGGTGCTGAGAAAATGGTATATTCTTTTGTTTTAGGATGAAATGTTCTATAGATATCCATTAAATCCACTTGGTTCATAACTTCTGTTAATTTCAGTGTGTCTCTGTTTAATTTCTGTTTCCATGATCTGTCCATTGATGAGAATGGAGTGTTGAAATCCCCCCTTATTACTGTGTTAGGTGTGATGTGTGCTTTGGACTTTAGCAAAGTTTCTTTTATGAATGCGGGTGCCTTTGCCTTTAGAGCATAGATGTCCAGAATTGAGAGTTCATCTTGTTAGATTTTTCCTTTGATGAGTATAAAGCGTCCTTCCTTATCTTTTTTGATAACCTTTGGTTGAAATTCAATTTTATTCCAAATTAGAATGGCTATTCTAGCTTGTTTCTTGGGACCATTTGCTTGGAAATTTGTTTTCCATCCTTTTACTCTGAGGTAGTTCCTGTCTTTGTCACTGATGTACTGTTTCCTGTATACAGCAAAATTCTGGGTCCTGTTAATGTATCCAATCTGTTAGTTTACATCTTTTTATTGGAGAATTGAGTCCATTGATGTTAAGAGATATTAAGGAAAAATGATTGTGGCTTCCTGTTATTGTGGAATTATGTTTGTGTAGCTTTCTTCTTTTGAGTTTATTGGAAGATTACTTTCTTGCTTTTTCTAGGCTGTAGTTTCCCTCCTTGTGTTGGAGTTTTTCATCTATTATCCTTTATCGGTCTGGATTTGTGGGAAGATATTGTGTAAATTTGGTTTTGTCATGGAATATCTTGGTTTCTCCACCTATAGTGATTGAGAGTTTTGCTGGGTATAGTAGTCTGGGCTGGCATTTGTGTTCCTTTTAGGGTCTGTGTGATATCACTCCAGGAACTTCTGGCTTTTATAGTTTCTGGTGAGAATAATTCTTATATATCTGCCTTTATATATTAGTTGACCTTTTTCCCTTACTGCTTTTAGCATTTTTTCTCTGTTTTGTGCTTTTGATGTTTTGATTATTATGTGATGGGAGGAATTTCTTTTCTGGTCTAGTCTATTTGGAGTTCTGTAGGTTTCTTGCATGTTCATCGTCATCTCTTTCTTTAGGTTAGGAAAGTTTTCCTCTATAATTTTATTGAAGATATTTACTGGTCCTTTAAGTTGGGAATCTTCACTCTCATCTATACCTATTATCCTTAGGTTTGGCCTTCTCATTGTGTCCTGGATTTCCTGGATGTTTTGGGTTAGGAGCTTTTTGCATTTTGCATTTTCTTTGACAGTTGTGTCAATGTTTTCCATGGTATCTTCTGCACATGAGATTCTCTCTTCCATCTCTTGTATTCTGTTGGTGATGGTTGCATCTATGACTCTTGATTTCTTTCCTAGGTTTTCTATCTCCAAGGTAGTCTCCTTTTGAGATTTCTTTATTGTTTCTGCTTCCATTTTTAGATCCTGGGTGGTTTTATTTAATTCCTTCACCTTTTTGGTTGTTTTCTTGCAGTTCTTTAAGGGATTTTTCTGTTTCCTCTTTAAGGGCTTCTACCTGTTTACCTATGGTCTCCTGAATTTCTTTAAGGGAGTTGTTTATGTCCTTCTTAAAGTCCTGCATCATCCTCATGAGGAGTGATTTTAAATCTGAATCCTGCTTTTCCTGTGTGATGGGGTGTTCAGGACTTGCTATGGTAAGAAAACTGGGTTCTGTTTATGCCAGGTAACTTTGGTTTCTGTTGCTTATATTCTTGTCCTTGCCTTTCGTTATCTGGTTTACTTTTGTGCTACCTGCACTCACTGTCTCTGACTGGAGATTGTCTTTCCAGTTATCTTGCTTGTGAGAGAACTCCTCAGAGTCCAGATTTCTATGTGATCCTGTGATCCTGAGCTCCTGAGTGGAAGAGCTCCTGGGACTCAGGCTTCCTCTGGGATCATGAAATCCTGCTGCTCTGAGTGCAGTGGTTCCTCAGCTGTTCTAAGATGGTTCAGGATATGGTGATTTCACAGGAGCAGACCAGCTAGGTGTCTGCCCCAGCCAAAAGGACCAAGCCAGAGGTGGAAGGGGAGTGGTATACCGGAGGGGTGGGGTTTGGGTGAGTGATGGGTCTAGAGTGCCCCAGGCTCCCAGTTGCACCTCTGGGGCATTGGGTTGTGAGGGAGGTTTCTTACCTGTTACTCTAGGACTGTCCAGGATATGGTGTCTTCTTCACAGGAGCAGAACTGCTAAGTGTCTGCCCCTGCCAAAAGGACCAAGTGAGGGGAAATTACATATTTCTTACGTGGTGTTAAAAATATTTTTGCTTGTTTTTTATTATGTTTTCCTTTATGTGTGATACTTACTGATACAATACACCAGATATTTTTTTTAAATCACATGTTCTCCCACTTATCCATTCCACGTTAAAATTTCTCCTATCTCTGTATAAGTAGAGCATTAGAGTCTTCAATGGTAAACTTGGCTAAGTGATTCTAGACACATCTTTCATTTACATTGTGAATATTTGTCTGCTAATCCCTGATAAGTATGCCAGCATAGACTTTCCCCTAAATTCATCCCAAACACATTTCATCAGAAATAAATACTTTGAAATGCTGGATAACTTCCTGGAGGGTCTTTATTTTCTCCTTATTGCCTTTAATAATGCAATGTACATTAATCGAGTATTAGCAGAATGTCCAAATTGAGTACACAATGAAACTAATGACCATCTAAAAGATGTTATTGAAACAAAAAGAAAACAAAACAACAGGTTTTAAGGGTAGAAATTTTTAAAAAAAGATTTTTTTCATCTTCAATGCCTAATACTGGATAATGGAGAGTTTATTTCTAACCCTTTGTTGATACTAAGAAAAAAATGACAATTTAGTTAAAAGTTAAATCAATTGGCCAAATTTATAATATAGGTATAAGTTGGGAAGGGAGGCCAGATTCTTAAGGAGCCAATATCATGATTTCTCAAGAGAATAGTCCATAAGAAAGAGGACATTAATATAAGGCAACTATATTTTAAAAATAAGTTGTGGATGTCACTGACCTTAATTCATCTTGCAAGACAGTGATTTCTACTAGTAAAGTGGGTTTGTTTAATAAAACCGTGAGGCAATTATGGTATAAAAACTTGCAAACGTTTGCATGTAACGTTTCCTTACAGTGTCAGGTCATAACACCCTGCCTTTAGAAAATAGATGCTTGCTATTTGTTAAGTGGACTCATTTCTATTCAAACTCTCAAAAGAAATTCAGGGCAGTTGTTAGCCACGAATCATGATTTTATGTATACACCCACACAGATATGTAAGATGCCTATGTCAATAAAAATTGCCTCTTTTTTTACTGCAGGGATATCAAATCATTTGATTAAGGGACTGTTTCCTTTATTAAATCTGAACCCCAGAGCCTGAATTGAATCAAGGAAATATAACTCTGATTTTCTTTTAATAATAACCAATATTGGGTCCATAAATAAATAAAAATAGAATTATTTTACCCAAAAATATTTATACTTCAGTCCAGTGATATATTTTAATTACTTTTTAAATTTATTTTAAGACATGTTTCATTTTTACGTCTGTATGTAAACTCTGTGTATGGTTGTGGAGGCCAGAAGAGAATGCCAGATACTCTGGAACTGGAGTTATGGATGGTTTTATTTTTGACACAAGATCTCTCACTGAATCAGGAGCTTATGGATTCTGCTAGGTTGACCAATCAATGATCCACAGAAATCCACTTGCCTCCACCTCCCCTTAGCTGTGGGGTCACAGATGTGCACGTGTTGTGCCTAACATATACATAGATGCTGGGAATCTAAACTCAAGCCCTCATTCTCATTAAATATGTTTGCTATGCTTATGCATGTATGTTTGTGTGGACTTATGAGCACTATGTGTGTGCATGTGTCCATGGAGGCCAGAAGTGAGCATCACATCCCTGCAACTAGTCTTACAGGCAATTGTAAGCTGCTCAATGTGGATGCTGGTAACTAAACCCAGTCCTCTTCTAGAGTGCTAAATTCTCTTATCCACTGAACCATCACCGCAGCTCCCATTCCATCCCATCCCACCTAGTGAAATCTTATGTTTAAACTCCCTTTGTAATAATGTTATTACTTGTTTTCTATGCTGGGTGCTAAATTTCAGTCTTGTAGACAGGTCTCATTCATCCTTCTCATAGCCTTTTTCAGTTGCATGCTATCCATTGCCCCAATTTACAGGTGAAACTATTAAGCTTCAGTAGTCAGAGTGGATCTTGAACTTAGAATCAGGACTGTGACAATATACCACCAGCTTATCTACAGCAGGACTCAGTGCCAAAAGCCTTCATGATAAGTCTTAAAAATCAGTGGATAGGTAAGATTTTAATTATCAGGGAAAATAGGAAAACCTATCTAAAGGAAAATAACTAGCATGTTGGGAATCGTGAATATTAATATAAATGTGACACCACACATTTATTTTAAGAAGTAATGGCCGCAAACTTTCTCTTTCACTCATCCTCAAAAAAACCTCACCAGCCACCAGTTTACCAATAAACCACTAAAATCACCAACTTCCCTCAGATGCAAATTCCAAACAATTTAGGATGTGGGTTGCTGTGAATATTTAAGATAAAGAAAATAAAAAGCCAGATCCTTTCTTGAACTTCTGAAGTCAAAACGATAGCGGCCTTTACATAGAATCTGCAATGAAAAACAATTTGGAAACTAAAATGAATTTGGCATGTTCCTGTCCTTCTTGATGCAATCAGTCTTACCAATTACAGCCACAGTAGCCCTGAGCACTTTGTGAAGACTTGCCAATAAAAATACTAAAATAAGCTTTGCACAAGCTGGGAGTATCATGACATCTGTTTTCAAAATTACTCGGCTGTAATTGTTGAATCTCATTACAGTCGGTAAAAAAAAAAAAAAAAAAAAATGTATTCTTTCACCTGGAATAAGTGCCTGTGATTTGAAATAGCATCAACTCAAAAATGACAATTGAGAATTCATGGCAATTATGTGGCTGTGCAGTGTTTGCTGAAAGGAGATGATTCTTACCAATGACTTATCACCCTGGTTGTTCTTAGCAATAAACGGTCATGAACTTTATATCAGTGGTGACACAGGCAGGAAGGTAATTTGTTAGATTATGTTACAAAGACTCACAAAAGTAAGAGTGATTCAGAGCTTGAGCTGTGTCATTTTGACTTGGGGGTCTTTCCATTTCTCTTCAGTGAGATATTGAATTTTCAAGAAGAATTAATGCCTTTTCTCAAGCCTGTATGATTGGCTTCATCCTAAAACGTGCTTAGCTTATAAGTAGGACAGCAACATCCCCATATCTGCCTTTCAAGTAAGATAGAGCACTCACATGGGTCTCTAAGACTGACTCTCTTTCCAGATGTTCTTGGCAAGTCTCTTCCAATATCTTTTTTTTTTTTTTGGTCTAAACTGGCTTAAGACTTCCCAACCATTAACTAATGATTGACAAAGAAAATGAGATTTCTATGATTAGTCTGGAGGCTAAGGGGTTAGACCCCAATAGAATAAGGGGCTGACTCCAGAGAATTAACCACAATTGTATTTTATTTTAGTTCAATATTAAGCCATCTTAAGACATTAAGAAAGTCAAATTGAAAATTGGAAGTAACCCCAGGAAATATGATTTAATTTGACATATATTCAAAACTGGGAGGAGTATATATTTCTACAGCATCTTTGTGGTCCCAAAGGTTATTAAGACAAAATAAGTCCCATTCTGAGAAGCACCCCACTAAGAATGTTCCTCTTTCCTCAATAGGTGATAGGTTCTCTGATTCATTCACAGATTGCCTCTTGCCCCTAGCCTCTTTCCCTACATTCCCCTCCCCCTTCCCTATGTTGCTTGTCCCCATCCTTTTCCCCTTCCTTACTTGTTGTTCTTCCTTCTAAAATTAGCAAGAGCAGATACTTCTGTCCTCTTCTTTTTTTTTCAAAGTAACTATAAAGCTGGATTTGATGACAAACCACTCTTTTTTTTAAGATTTATTTATTTTATATATACGAGTACGCTGTAGCTGTCTTCAGACACACCAGAAGAGGGCATCAGATCCCATTACAGATGTTTGTGAGCCACTATGTAGTTGCATTATTATGGTGTAGTAAACTGATAGTTGTAGTTATTCCTCCAAGATCCATGACTTCGCTAGCCTTCTGTAGCTGACTAGGTTTCCAGAGCCAGACCTTTTGTTCAATGAGTCCTAAGTACAATTAGAGAGCAGGTGGTTACTGCCAAAACATCCATTCCATTACTGCACCCTTAGGGTTATTGAGCCACCCAAGTCATTGATGTCGTTCATAGGTGTTCTATAACCGGGGAGGACCTTTGACTACCTCTCTCCTTTTGAAGTTTGCATGGCATCTTCTAGTACTATGAAAGCTAGCCCTCAGAGATGGAGCTTTCAGGTTAGATCCAGCTCAGGGGTCTCTGAGCCACATTCCTGAAATGCCTGGTGTCTTTAGCAATAGAGACTTGCCTTCCTGTCTTCTTAAACTTAGGTTCTAGGATTCACAGTCTTTCTCTTCACAGTAGGGTCTAATAACACTTCCATGTTTTACTTTTACCACCATAGTCCAGTATTCACACAACAAGGTTTCGTGATAACTTGGAAACATCCAGGTTAAAAACTCATTAGTTATCTGTGTTATAAAATAATTCACAAATAAAATCCTGATTTGTGCCAAGATAATGGCTTTTAAGACTCAAATCTCCATGTTTAATGTGTATATAAATAACTGCAATCTTATTAAAATGTGTGTTGGTCATATAATAAATATTAGTGATTATGCTATGTTAGCAGAGCAAGGGAACCTTCCAGAGAACACAGTAGGACAAGAATGGAAAGGAAAAATAAGCCTCAGGGGGTTGTGTTCCAGTGTTGTATTCTGTCCCTATAGGAAATGACAGAAAGAAATGAACATACTGAATCTGCTCTCTGGGGTTCACAAGGTACTCCATAACCTACAGTTCCTCACATGGGAGCCATAAGATGTTTCAGGTGATGTCATGTGTTCAAATTGCTTTGCTTTATTCCTCTTTTGTTAGTTGCCATTCATGTACCTCATATTTAGCAGTGTACTAACCTTGAATACTGCAAGGGACCAGCTACATCATAGGTCCTATAACCAGTTTTCCAGCTGGGCACGTGCCTTCAATTCACATCAGTGAGCAACTGGCTTGTGTATATTCATTCCTACCATGCTCTGGAATTCTGCTTGTAGATGTTACCCAGCAGCCTCCTCCACTCGAGACATTTCCAGTCATTTGCCTAACCTTAGCCTGAATGATCCTACAAAGTAAGATTGAACAAAAAAAAAAAAATAGCAAAAAGCACAACTCTCTCCATCTCCTCAAGCATATCATTTCTACTCTCCCTTTGGCATGCTGTTCACAGAAACATTGTTCCTTCAAAGCACCTTACTGGAGGAGCCTGCAGAGCTGTTTCAGTAAATCCCTGCTTCTCTGTTTTAGAGCAGTGTTACAGGGGATGATTAATGATTCCATTTCTCTAGTCAGCTTTGGTCCCTCTTCCAAAATAAGCATTCCTTTTAAGCATCACTGCAAATCATTTGTCCAGTTTCTGCCTGGGCTCCATTCCATTGTGGAGGCAACAGCAATCGTTGAAGAAGTTCTATTTTCTTAGCTGAGACTCAGCATCACTGCTACTTCCTTACTTTGGCTCTAGCTCTGGTTTTTTTTCATTCTTCCACTTGGAAATTCTTCAAAATGTTGAATGATAAACAATCACATCCCCCAATGTCCTCTCAGTGATTCCACATTCAACATAATTCCCACACTGTACTATGTTCCTAATTCTCCCTTGTTTCTCAATTATCAATATCTTTCTTGAAACCCCTTGCACTGAACCTTACCTAACAATGTTTAAACAGCCACACAAGTAGTTACAGGAACACTGTATTAAGATGAATCCTGGAGAAGACTATCAGAAGCATTCCTTTGTTTTCTGAGTATCTTACTTCTTTCACTAGTCTGACCCATAGCACAGACTTTTGTGGGATTTCAGGTAACTAATCAAGGGCAATCTTTCTCCTTTTTTTCTGAAACAGCTATTTAAAAAAAACAAACAAACAACAAACATTTCTCATCCCAAAAGGTTACTGATACAGTACAAAGGAGCATGACACTTAGACAGCATGCATTCAAGCTTTGGTGTTTGGATTAGCTAGCCCTAGACTAGCCATGGTTTTTTTCATCATCAAAACAAGATTGGTCAAAAATATATGCCCTGCCTAGATGATGGTTTGGTTTTTTTGTTTGTTTGTTTGTTTGGCAAGCAATAACAATAATATAAGTTGAAAGCGTCTATTTTTCCATTTATTTATTTTTTTGTTTGTTTCTTTATTGATTGTTTCATTCATTTATTCATTTGGAGGTGGGAGCAGAACTGTGGTGATCAGTTCTGTCCTCCTACCATGAGACTTTTGAGAATCTAGCTTAGGCCATCAGTTTGGGTGACAAGTATCGTTACTAGGCATCTTACCAGTCTTTGAGAACTTTTCTTCATTGAAAAGCATGACATAATTTTGGTGATGCCTAGTTATTATTTCTCGCTTGTGTAATCTAGAATTGATCTAATTTCTAAAGATACCAAATCTGAAGTAATGCATAGAGACATTCCCTGAAGGGCTAACAAGAAAGATCAGCAGTTGAGAGCACCTGATGCTCTTGAAGAGACCTGGGTTCCAGTGGTCAGCACTAGCATGAGGTGATTCACAAGCGCCTGTAATTCCAGTACCAGGAGAATCCACTGTCCTCTTCTGGTCTCTTCAGGCATGGTGTGAACATGATGTATATGCATAAACTCAGAGCACATACACACATAAAACAAATAAGCAATAAATGAGTACATAGATATTTTTAATTTTTTTCCTAAATTTGGACAATTGACATTGATGAGTAGTGAACACATATTTTACGTTATTTAATCCAGAATTCAGTTTTTTCTAAACCAAGTTAAATACAATCACTTTCCTTTTTATGCCTATTTCCTCGGATTTATACTTGTTTTTCAAATAGTATCTAAGGCAAAAAGAGGAAATACAAATGATATAAAGCTGGTGATTTTTTTCTTAACTTTTAATTTTTTTAATTTAAAATTTTTTAATTGCATATTTTATTTACATTTCAGATGTAATCCCCTTTCTCCCCTCCTCCTGCTTCTATGAGGATATGCCCCCACCCACCTCCCACTCTCACCTCCCCACCTACGATTTCCCCCACACTGCAGCATCCACCCTTCACTAGACCAAGGACTTCCTCACTCACCTATGCCTGACACTGTCATCCTCCCCTACATATACAGCTGGAGCCATGGATCCCTCCCTAAGTGCTCCCAGGCTGGTGGTTTAGACCCTGGGAGCTCTGGTTGGTTGGTATTGTTGCTCTCCTCATGGGGCCACAAACCCTTTCAGCGCCTTCAGTCTTCTCTACCACTCCTCCATTGGGAACCGCATGATCAGCCCAATGGTTAACTGTGAGCTTCCACCTCTGTATATTTCAGGTAAAGCTGGCATTTTATTTAATGTTTTAATGTGTATGGTAAATGTATTATGGATGAATCTAACACCCCTTTCCTCCTTCTTAGTCCTGTCTGCCACCTTGTCCAGGATCTACTACCAGTACAGAGACCCTTGTGTCCTCCTACCCTCTCAGGTTTTGTTTTTTACATTGGTAGACAGACATTTGATATATATGTATATGTATGTGTATATGTGTGTATGTGTATGTGTATGTGTATGTATGTATATGTATATATGATATACTATTTTAAAATTTTGACTCCTAGTATGTCATGCATATTTTACTGTACATTGCTCTATTTAGTAATTAATATGTTTTAAATATCTCTGTACTTTGAAACACAGCTTATTTATTATTATGTTTATTCATTCCAACCAACGTATCCCATCTGTACACAGAACACCATGTGTTTATAAATTGTTGTGTTGGCCAATAATCAACGTGTTTCACTATTATTTCATAATTGCAAAAGATGCTACAGTACTCCTTCCAGAACCTTCCTGCTGCAGCTCCTGTGCAAGATTCTTCTTAGTGTTCCAAACCATGCACAGTTTGTAACTATTATAAAAATGGTCAAAGTTTTGTTCAAAGTACAGCAAAGAGGAATAACTATTTCATGTCACATCTTTTCAACCTTTGACATCGGTAGGTGTTTTGATGACTATCATTTGAATAGGCTTGAAAGGGCTTCTCATGGTTATAGTTCAATTTAAGTTTCTTTTTACAAATGTTTTAATGTTACCAGTTTTGCAAATTGCAGGTTTTTGTCTGAATTATAACCTAAGTGCTGCTGTAACAATACATCAAAAGCATAAATGTTGTTTAAATGACACAAATGTACTACTGTGAAGATCAAATAACCATAGTAGGTTAAGATCAAAGTATCAGCAGGAATGCACTTCTAGAGGCCATTGCTAAGAAGCAGTTCTTGTTGGCCTATATTTTGTGGCCTTTACTCACTAAACCAGTAGCAACTCCACACCCCAGTTCTGAAGCATATCTTTAGAAATTACAGGTGATAGCTAGGGTCAATATTACCTCTCAGAGAGCTTTATACTCCAAGTCACTCTCCTTTGTGTCGACTGACAGAAAATGCAGTGCATAGTCTTTTAGGAACACGGATGTAGATCTTTTCGTCATAGTTTGTAAATAAGACTTCTAAATCATTTGCAGGCAATGTTGTCTTAGCATGATACATATGCAATTGAAAAGAAAACCCTTTTTTTCAATCTGAATCTGCTCTAACTTTATATAGAAATGAAATCATAATCACTGTTCTGAACTAAACTATTCTATGTACCTTTACCATAAATCTGAAAATCAGCTGCAAAAAGAATTAGAATTTGGCCAGCAATTTCCATGTAACTATAGGATTCAAAAAATAGCTCTGCATTTTTCTACAAAACTATGTGAAAGTTACATTTGATATGTATTACTAAACTGTTCCAAAGATCTGGGATTCATGCCATTAGAATTTTTGTCAGAATTTCTGTAGTACTTAAATACATCCAAATGACCTAGCCTGCAGCTCCCAGGTAAATATTTTCTTAGTCAAATGATTTAATATTTTATGAATATTTAAAAGTGTGTCTAGCTACTCTATTACTAGTGTAATTACATACACTAGCCACAAACCATTTTATCTTTCCAATAGATATCAACGATACAAATAACCCTGGGGAAATGCAGAGAGTGGGAGGATTGAAAAACATTTTAAAGCACCTAGGAGGGACTGCAGTAATAGATATGAAGGGTTAAGAGGAAATCACAGGCCTTTACTTAGGAGCAATCCCAAAAGACAGAGTTCTTCCAGGTTTTTACTCCTAAGAAATGAAGGGAAAAGACTGTGGGAAGGCATGGGTTCCAAGACATAGTTTATCTAAATGTCTGTGGAAAGCCAGAATCTCATACTAAAAATCCACCCCAATGTGCCTTCTCTGAATATAAGATATTGAAAATGGGTGAGGAAATGGAGCAGAACAAGAGAGCTCAGTGGAAAGCTGCTTGCCTTCCTAATAGTGGGAGATCCTTTGAGTGAATATCTGGAAGATTAGAATTTAATCATAGTCCACTGACAGAAAGGGTAACTTTGTAAAGGACAATTTATTACGTCTACTCACAGCAATGATGTTAATGCATGAGAAATATTAATAATGGGTGATTTTTCCCATGGTCTTCTACCCAAATTTAATTGCCTGATGGAACTGTCCATCTTTTCAAGTGTACAGAAACAGTTCAAAAACAGCATGTTGAATGCTACAAGAGAGTTAGTTAGAGACAGCAGCAAATAAAGACGTGGAAATGTAATCCAGTATAGAGGGAACACAGCAGTAGGAACAAATGGGTTTTGATAAGGAAACATAAGCCAGAATTATAACTGAGACTACAGTTGCCTGTGGACAAGGTTGGCTTGATACAAACACATACACAAATACACACACACAGAGAGAGAGAGAGAGAGAGAGAGAGAGAGAGAGAGAGAGAGAGAGAGAACAGACAGCCATACTGAAGGGGTGAAGGTAATGTTGAGATGGACAAGGAGTGCTCAGATTTTTTTTCTTTGTAACTTTTTCACTGTGACTCCAATCGCATTATGAATTAACCAGGAAGCTGGCAGAAGGCCAGATGAGAGTTGTGAGGGAAAAATGGAATGAGTTCTTCTACATCTGACTTACTTTGCAAAAATTAATAATCCCCAGTTCTGTACATTTTCCTACATGTGACATCATTTAATTCTCTTGTATAGCTTAACAATACTTTGCTCTGTGTCTATAACACATTTTCTTATCCAGTATACAATTATGGACACAAAGACTGATTTTATAACTCAACTGTTGTACATATTCTAAATATTCAAAGCTAGGGTCCACATGTAATTTTTTTTCTGGGCCCAAATTACCTTACTCAATATGATTTTTCCTGCTTCTATCCATTCATCTGCAAATTTATAATTTCATTCTTTATTACAGCATAGAGCTGGATCCAATTCTCTTATGTATATGATATACATATGAATTGCAGATATTTTGTTTCTACATTTTGATTTTTCTCATCTATTGGCATAGAAGTCCCAATATTTTTATCATTTTTTTATTTTATGGAAGTCTTCTGAGTGGGCAGCCTTGTCTTGGTGTGTGTGTGTGTGTGTGTGTGTGTGTGTGTGTGTTGTTTCATTTTTCTTTTTTAATTCCACACCGTCTGTTAGAAAAAAAAGTAAGGAGATAGGAGTAACAAAGATAGCAAATTGATAGGAAACCAGATATTAGTTATGGGGAAAAATAATACTCACTTAGTTATCGGTGAAGTTAAACAAGAAAAGAGGAGTATACAATTAGAAGTTTTAAAATTACTGAAGCTAAACTTTGAAATAGTAATTAAATAAGAGAGAGATTAGTAGGGAAAGGAAAATAAGCAAATAAGCAAGCAAGATGAGAAGTGGATATGGAATGGAAGTATAAGTAATATTAGTAAGGAAAAACTATAATTTGTACAAAACAGACAAAAAGTAAAACTAAACAATAACCAAAGCCTCCATGCTTGCATGCACGTGCACACACATACACACAATTTTGTTTCTCACTGGGAAGAATGTGGATTGTCCCTTGGCTTCTCTCTTCCAGATTACTTTTTGGCTAGGATATCTATTTATTTCTCTGATTCTGAAACAAATCAGAGGAGAAATGGCTGTTTGCAATCTGGACTCAGTCCAGTCTTCCATGCTAGGCTGAATTCCTTTGCAGGAGCTGCCCTCAAACTGCTCAACAGCTGAGTAGGAGTCTCTCCAGCGCCCACCATCCAGGCCTCCCTTCTGTATCTGTGCCCATTTGCTGGTTTCTCTCTTCAATTTTGTTGGCAGCTTATACTTTCCACCTGAGTGATGTGTCCATGCATCTGAGACCACCAGGATGGATTCTCACCTGTAGCTCCCTAAAGATGTCCACCTGCAGGTGTTCCTTTATTGCATGGTTCAGGACCTACACTCTCTGCCCAAGGCTTTGGCAACAGATCACCACCAGTGTCCTGCGTCTACAGTGGTTCTCAGAGTGGTCATTCACTTAACAAGTAGAAGAGAAGAGAGAGCGAAAGTGTGGGGGTATAAAAATGCAGGCTCTTCAGTTTTGTCTGCTCGGGATCTTTAGTTTTGATTGTAAACCTTCTCCCAGTATGGCCTCTCTTTATCACACCAGTAACCAAGCTAGGAAAGTTCAAGTGTTTCCTTCACCAGTGTCCTCCTGACACTCACTATGCAGATCTCCCTTCTAAACTTAGATTATGCAAAGTGCCAGCAGGTGGGCCTCTCCATCTTCTCAAGGCTGCCCATTGCTCTCTTCTTTACAGTCCATCTCTGGGGACAATTATTCCCACTCTCCACCACTTTGCTTAATGATCTATGTTTGGATTTATTGTTTTGTTTATAAATTTAATGTTTGGGATTGTAGATTTCATCTGGCCTTTCTGTCTTGTTTACTGTTGCCTTTCTTTGACTTTCTATGAGACCCATCTTTGCCAGCAACAGCACTATACCTGATGTTTTTATTCAGATTTGTGGGGACACATGAATGATCTGGGTGTCTCTAATCTGCCATGTTCCAATGCCCTCAAAGTCCTCATGTTCTACCTTACGAGATTGGTGGTCATCAGCAAGTCACAGATTCCTAGGGTCTTGACTTAATAGTAACTAGCACTTCTTATAAATAATTAAACCTAATATTTTCTTAATAGAGTCACACAATTTTTACTGCTTGGCATGTCTTAACTTATTTAATCTATGTGGCAACCTACCATGACAGAATAAAGACACAAACAAAGTGAGTAGCATGCTTAAACCTTCACAGTAAGGAAACAGGGGAGCTGGGGTTCCATGCCAGGTGTTCTATTTCTGGAGCTCACATCTTTAGCTCTTAGGCCTCTCTTAGCAATATTTACTAATAAGCATTTTATCCCTGTTTAAAGAGTGGGTTGTGGGTTGTGGAGATAACTCAGTGGGCAAAGGAACTTGCCCTTGAAGCACAAGGACCCAAGTTCAAATACCCAGCCTACCTGCAAAAAGCTATACAAGGATTCCCATGCCTGAAACCCCAGTGCTGTGGGTGAATTGTTTGTATTCTTCATTTTCATCTTCAGTGCTGCTTGATAATTTGACAGCATTTATATTCATCTAATTAATTTCCTTGGAATAATCTCCCTATCAATATTTCAGAGTTGGGCAAACACTACAAAGACATGCACTGAGTCATCTCTTCTGATTTTCAAATTACTTACTGCTTAGTGACTTCACACATTTCTCTAGGGAGCTTTGTTCCCCATTTCAGATCCCAGGAATTCTTTGAATGAAAGTCATTTCTAAGTTCATCCTTTCGATGTCCTTAGCAATTGTTGGTACACAGTAGGTTTATGTGGCCCTTTCTACATGTTTGTAAAATATAATCAATCACATGACACTTTAGCCAGCAGCCCTTCATCTTGTTAATCCACATTTCTCAGTCCCTGCTCTAATAGCTATGAGTAAATTGAAATAAAAAGCAAAATTCTGCCTGATGAGTGTTTCATTCAATGAATAGTTTTCTTACTCTGTCGTGTATACAACAAAAGCACTTTAGATTTAGTCCTTTCTTAACACTTGAATGATTTTAGCTCTCTCTCTCTCTCTACCCTCTGTCTTCCTCTCTCATCTTTTATACTCTTTCCCATCCATCAAAGAAAAAGGATCAATGAAATGAAACCTTTCCTAAAACTCAATAAGCACTCCCTGAGGCTCACAATGGTGTTCAACCACAAAATCTTTCCAATTGGGCATCATCAAAACGGAAAGAAACAGTTAAAATTCATTTAGTTGTTACACCAATAATAATTAAACACATCTAACCAATATTTTTAGTGTGGGGTTATCTGGTAAACAAGGGTATCTTAACAGTGTTTGCAGAGATTTTTAGTTGTCATTACTACAAAGGGTGTTGTTGTGGAGCAGACTGTTGGGAGTTGTTTAGGGGATTGCTGAGTTCATTGCCTACACAGACAAAGAGCTGAACCTTCAGGAATGACAGAAAACTAAGCCAAAGAAAACAGGAAACTAACAACTTTATCTCACCTGGAGGGAAGAGGCCTAAGTACAAAAGTCAAGTAAATGGATGGTGGATAGGGTAGTTCATTGGATCCTCCATTTTTCCCTCTTGGTCCTGTTTAGGTAGATGCTTCTATGACTTCCCAAAGTTCTTCCTCCCTATGTCTTCTGGGAACAAGTAGCCCTCGTCTCAGAAAGCCGGCTTTTGCTTTATTTGTTTGTCTATGTCCATCTAACTCCTTTCAACTGGAGTCTAATGGGTAGATTCCAGATGTGCTATTAAAGATATCACAGTGGGCAGGACAGCTCTCGAACCTCCACACAGCACTGTCACATATATGCAAGAAAGAGCTAGAAACCTGGAGGACCAGCAGTTCCGAATTCAGGAACCTTTTTTAAACTTTTGTCAGTATTCACCTCGATCTATGTTTGCATAACACAAAGTCGCAAAATATTACCTCCTAACAATTACATAACATTTGAGCCTGCAGAAAAGTTTGATGTACCTAGAGTTCCCTCATATTTCATTTCTTTTGAAAACAAAAGCATGCTATCAGAATATAAAGACATATGAGGCCAAACACTATGTAGCCAGTGATCAGCCACCCACAGTCTTTTTATTAACTGTTTCTGAAACTCTTTATTTTTCAAAACAAATAGCCCAACTCAATAAAACAAGCCAAATTTCTTCTTGTGATTTAATTTCCTGTTCTCGGAACTTCAAATTTCTAAGAGGCAGTATCATCTGATCTCACTTTTGGCCTGATTTATATTCTTATGAAAAGCTATGTCATATCAGCCCTCTTAAGTTTCTAAATGAGAGAGAATGTTCTGACATATGACACAGTAAGGCTGCACCTCCACATGAGATCCAAATCGGAATAGAGGAGATAAGCTGTGCTGAAAGGGGCTTTGTCTTTTCACTTACCATACAAACATTGTTATTTCTTCTTATCAACCTCATTTCCACAATGAGTTGCCCTTGGAAGAAAATGGTGCCCCTATCAGTTACTGACAATCACCCTTTTCTCAACCCAGACTAATGGCCATTCTTTGTTTGGCTCAATGCCATCATTGGCTCACCCCAAAATCAATCCTCTCAGATCCTCTCTTGTTTTCATTTGGTAAATTTAGAATATTATAAAGAACCCTTCAACCTCTCTCTGGGACAATATCCAGGAACCACTTTGCCTAAACAAAGTCATTGATTTTAATGGAACAAATGAGAGAGCCAATTTGTAGTGTGTGGCATCCTGACAAAAATGAAAAAAAAAAAAAGATCAGATTCATTTGTCCCAAATTCTACCCCTAATTACAGCAACAGCTCTGCAAACAAAATAGGCTTTCAAAGACCCTGAATTAGATCATGGTACTCCAAGGTCAACCTCCTACACAGCTTTCCATCATGGTTACAACGAATTCCCAACTCTGCTGTAAGCAAGTAGTACTATCTTCCAACCCCTGCCTTTCCAACAGCATTCATGCACTCCTCCCTTGAGTTCTCTACCCTCCCTTCTCTTCTGACTCTCTCTGAGTCAACTTCCTTCTTTCTGGAAGT
This sequence comes from Grammomys surdaster, assembly GCF_004785775.1. Taxonomy (NCBI): domain Eukaryota; kingdom Metazoa; phylum Chordata; class Mammalia; order Rodentia; family Muridae; genus Grammomys; species Grammomys surdaster. The sequence continues at coordinate 3,105,578 of NW_021604589.1, read as the reverse complement.
CTCTTGCTGCTCATGTGTGCCCCCTCCCTTTTCTAAACTAATTCATTTTCATCTTTTGTATCTTGGTTTTACTACATTTTCTCAGAGAAGTCTTTTCTGATTTGTAGGAGTATGAACATGGGGAGAGGGAAGGATCCAAGATGACTATCACCACATTTTTCCTCCATGTTCACAAGTAGTGATAGGTATATGACAGCTCCCCTGTGGTCATACTCAATTCACTTATGCTATTGTCTATGTTTGTTTCAAGCCCCTTATCTAAGCATGTCCTATGTCTAAAAACCCATCATCCCCACAGCAACCCAGTAAAATGTATTAATATTCCTCTTTCCTCCAAACTTTTCAGTGACCTAGTCTTTCTCTGAAAATGCCACTAAAATTCAGTCTAATAAAGGGCAGATCCTAGGGCCTTTCTGAACAAGAAGACATCTGTGTGCCTAAGAAAGTTAAAGACATCATTATTAGTGCTACCCAGATAGTCTAAATGTCCCATAAGGAAAGTTTACAAAATATGAACTATATTTGGACAGGTCCATGCTGTGATGTGTGTGGAGCAAGACCAATGTATAACTACAAAATGACCAAACATCCCTTTCTTCCAGTAAGTGTCTCCCAGTAAATATGGATAATTGCTGCTTCTTTAACACCAACCACGCAAGCGTTAATAATTCAATCCTTATCTCAACCCCTTCCCCCAGAGGAACTTTATTCGGATAACCACTCATCAGGTTGTCTCAGTTCCTTGGTGGCAAATGATCTAGATAAAGTCCTCACTTCTTCAACTCTCATTATGGAACTGAGCGCAAGCCTAAGCCTTCTCAAGGAGCCTTCTCTTTCAAGAGAGCACTTCACAGTTCTTCTAGAAAGATAGTATGCCTTATGATTTGTTTGAACACAGATATATATTCATAGAACCCTCAGTCAGGGGGCTCAATTCACTCATATTAGAAGTGCTTAACAGTCTTGACTTAAAAACATATAGCATTTAAACACAACTCAGCCGCATAAATAATCCTTATAGGAGATCATCAACTGAACTTGGGGTTTACTCAGACTATGCAATGTATTGCTATTAGACAGGTTTAGTCAATGGTAAATCATAGTCTTCCTCTTCTATAAATTCTAAATAGTCACCAACGTATTTGGAGTGTCAGAATTTACTCTCCTAGCAGTGCTTAGACAACCAAGAAGATAAAAAAGCAAAGTATGATGGAATAAGAAGCCTCTCAAGAGTACCTACATATCAGACTCAGCCCTGGATAGTGTAAGCAACATCAGTTCCTACAGGGAACTAAAGACTCTTTCTTAGGAATTAGTGTGGTTCAAAGCCCTCCTTCATTTGCTGCCTCTTCATTTCTTCCAATTAGTATTATGTGAGGTTTTTATGTGGAGGTACATTCATTGGTTCTCATTGATAAAATGTGAATGGGGAGTAAAGCCTCTCCTCTTCCAATTTTCTAGATTCTATCAAAGTCATACACTTCCATGTTACTAAAACACACATGCATACCATGGAGAAAATATGATTCATCCTTGTGTTATCTATCAGTAATTGGGGTGTTTTCTTTAAACAACTCATCATTTGGAAAAAATAGATACTTATTCGGTGTCAGCCAGAGTGCGAGATAAGAAATATTAAACCCTATTGAACTATTTCCCCAGGTAGTCCACCAAAATAGCTCTCAAAGCAGTAACCTACTTTTTCAGCATAACCTGACTCCCTAGTTTCATAAATCAAGATGACCGTGTTTTAGACAAATGAGAAAGAAGATTGGTGACTGATGTGAAAATATCAACTGTGTCTATGAAAATGATGGTAGACAGTTTCATAGACAAGTTTTCTCATTTATCTTTTCTGTCTATTCCAAATATATATATATATATATATATATATATATATCCTGTATACCTGTATACTCTGTGCATAAGGTCTACTTGAAGTTCCCAACTATTTTGAACTTGAAGTAGTCATTATTATTGTTTGAGCCAACAAAATATAAAAGGGGTGTCTATTAATTTCTTCAAGAGGAAATGGTTTAAATTGTCACTGTGAGATCCAGGTGTAGTGGTTCATGACTGTTACCCCAGTACTCCCCATGTGGAAGGACAAAGATTGAGAGTTCTAGGCCAGCCTTAACTTAATACTGAGTATTGAATTTAAAGTTCATATGGGCTACATGAGACCTTATTTCAAGAAAATGAAAGTAGGCCAGAAATGTAGCTCAGTTGAGAGAGGGCTTACCTAACATACAGAACCCCCGGTTTCCACTGCAGAAACAAGCCATGGTACATGCACACCTATAGGCCCAGCACTTATAAGACAGAAACAAGAGGATTTGAAGTCTCAGGATATTCTCAGCTTCACAGAGTGTGAGACCAGCTTGGGCTACATTAGATACTCTATGTCACAGATAAATAAATCACTATATAAATAAATAAATACGAAGAAGAGAGAAAACTAAAATGACAACGATAATGATGTTTCAAATGAGATACATTTCCACTATGAGACTTTCCAGCATTTCCTTCACTTCAACATGGTGGCCAGTGATGCTTCTAGTAGCATCACTCACATCAAAATGGATCCTAGGATGAACTGTGTAAAATGAAAGGGATATGAAGATTTGTTAAGCTGTGACTTTTTTTTTCAGGGTACTTAGTTGTCAAAGCACAACCTAAACTACCATAAAAGTCAGCATTTTCACTTTAAAAACCTATGGCTTTATAAACAATACAAAAATATATACTGCTTCACTGTCTGATAGAGTAATCACTAGTTACATGTGGCTCTTAAATAAAAGAAATGACTGAATGGGAAGATTCATTCCCTGCCCGTTCCACTTCAACATTCATTAGTAATATGAAGCTGTTGAGTGGAGAGTGCAGATACAGAATAGTCCCTGCATCACACACACACACACACACACACACATACTTTTGTAGGATGCCAGAAAGTAACAATCTCTTTAGAAACTGTTATATACCATTCTCTCTCTCTCTCTCTCTCTCTCTCTCTCTCTCTCTCTCTCTCTCTCTCTCTCTCTCTCTCTCTCTCGTGTGTGTGTCCTGAAGATTATTTTGTGATATATATTTGATTCTTCACCCCTTCCTACTGACACAGTGGACATATTTTTAAATTTTATTTTATTCCTATATGTTTTATTTCTTTTCCCTTACTTTTTTTAGATTTTCTTCAGGATTTATTTTATATATACAAGTACACTGTAACTGTCTTCAGACATACCAGAAGAGGGCATCAGATTTCATTTCAGATGGTTGTGAGCCACCATGTAGTTGCTGGGAATTGAACTCAGGACCCCTGGAAGAGTAGCCAGTGCTTTTAATTGATGAGCCATCTCCAGTCCCCTTTAGATGCTTTTTTTTTTTAATTGAAGTAGAATTATATCACTTTTTTTCCTCTTTCTAACCCCTCCCAGGTACTCTCCATTGTAACCCTCCCTTGCCTTAGCACATTCAAATTGATAGCATCTTTTTCTTTGATTACATTTGTTACATATTGGGGGGGCACAAATATATATAAATATCACCTGCTGAGTCTTTTTTATTGTTTGTGCATGTATGATTTCAAGGCTGACCACTCTTTATTGGATAACCAGTAAGAGGCCTCATCTCTAAAAGAAGCGCATTCTCCTCCCCACAGTCATTAATTGCCTGTAGCTCTTTGTCTAGGACTGGGACTTCATGAAGTTTTCCCCCTTACATGTTAACATGTCCATTGATCTTGCCATCCTTCTGATCTTGTTTATGCAGCCATTTCTAGGAGAAACTGTTTCACAGCCGACTTCCTGGTATTCTCACTCTTACAACCTTTCCACCCCCTCTTCTGGGATGTTATCTGAGCCAGTACAGAAGGAAAGTACAAGACGAGTAACACTAAGGTTGCTTGGTAAAGCCTCAGAGAATCATGTTATTTTATATTTACCTAAAATTACATACAATACATACAAGTGTATGTGTATGCATATATATTAAATATGCATATATGTACTAACAGCAAAGAGTAAAATTATAATTATAATAAATAATAAATTAATGTTAGCCAGGAAATGGAACTATATATATGCATATATATGTATATATACATATATACATAATATTTATATATCTTAATGTTAGGCCACTTGGAATGACAATGCTCCCCACAAGAACAACAACACTAACAAAACCCCCAGTATTAGACAGGAGAAGCTCCTTTAATTCTTATGTCAAAACTAATTTACATTTGAAGAATTCTCTTGAATCAATTGTTTTCTCCTATTGAACTTTAAAAAGATTTCTAAGAGGCTCTCCAGTCACAATAGCATGAATCCCTTTAATGATTTTCTTTATTTCAAGCTGTTAAAAAATGCATAAAACATACTATATGCTTATTTCTCTTTTTCTACTTAAGTAACAAAAGTTTGGAGATTTTTTTTTGAGTCCCTTATCACAAATCTTCTCTCAATACTTCATATTTTTTTTTTACATATAGGCTTTAAGCCCAACCAAAATCTTTTCTTTAGCAAGCAGAAAAATTAAATAAAGATATAAAACAGAACTGCATAAGTTGGAAACTGTATTTCCCCTCTAAATCATAAATTATGTCATTATATTTATGACTAGACTATGTCTACCAGTTTGACCATCTACTAATTACCAGGCAACAGATATCACTTCCCAAATTCTCTTTTCTGCTCTGTTCATCTTTTTTGCATTTAACATATTGTAGGTTTTCTATAAAGTCCTGTGATATAGTGGCAAAGATATTAAGTATCCTGTTGATGACATGACTAGTCATCTTCAGTATCCTTTTTAAAAACTCACTTGATTTTCTCTATATTTTCCATTCTATGTGAAAGATAGCATTAGATTGTCAACTTCCTTTTGAATTTATCTTGTTGGAATTTTGAAAATGAATCTATGAATTTATAAATGAGTTTAGCAAAAGCCATCTTTACAATGCTGAATTGTGCCATCCAGAAGCATTACACAACTTTATTTCCAGACATTATTTCATAGCCTTTGGTAGATATTATCTTTCAGTTTTCATTAAGTTCCATAAATTTTGTTAGAACTAGTTTTGGCATATTTTTCATAAATTATTACTGGTCATATTACATATAAAATCTTTCGAATGTTATTTTTCAGGTAGAGTATTGGTAGTAACACCATTAGCTTTTTTACTTCATTTTGCATCATAATTAATTTGCCTATTCACCAAAATTTTTGACATACTTTTCACAGAAATCTTTTAGATTTTTTTGAAGCTTCAGAACAAGGTATTTTCTGCCTTTTTCCTCCCAGTCTTTCTTCAAATTTTCTGTGTGTTCCTACAGTGATGAAAATGGGCATTGTTTCTGGATTTTCGAAAAGGCTCCGTATATTCTTCCATAAAACCCAGGAGAAATCAGTCTTAAGTTTAATTCACAATTGGTTTTTCAATGTGCATGAGATGAATATTTAATTTAACCTCTTTAATCTATTATGGTCATAAATAAGGAAGTGGGTAAAAAAACTCAACAATGAGTCCAAAGTTGAACAAATGATCTGGGTAAGGATTTCTCAAAACAGTGCAAATTGCCAACAATTATGTGGAAACCATCAACAACCTTGATAACCATTGGAATCCTGAATTACAGGTACAAGTTGGACTTCAAAGCTTATGCTCAGGAAAGGAGGTGGAGCAAAATGGTGGAGTACTACTCCCCAGTGATGGCCCATCAATTTGATGGGCCTCTCCACTCACAAAAAAAATATGTTTACAAAGAGTTAATGACATCAGGCAGTGGATCACACAACCCATCTCAGAAACTTGAGCACCATTTCCCAATAGAAATACAATGTGAATTTCAGTGGAATTTCACACCAAAGACACACTGAAAACTACAAAAATAAGCAGGTGAATGTTAGTAATGCATACTACAGAGGTCAATATATCCCAAAGATTACCCTGTCCACACCCAATACACATAAAAATCATCGAGAAGATATTTGGCTTTCACTAAATACTTGAGATCTGGAATACCTTTTGCCATTTCAGCACATCTTAATTTGCTCCAGAGCTACCTGGGGCTAGCTGCCACAACACTGGGCAGGTCAATTTTATGCCATGCCACTTTTGGAATGTAAATGTTTACTAAAAATGTTAGAGGAAAGTGCAGTGTGGGTGGTGTGTTTTCTTTCAATCCAAGCTTGACATAAGAAAGTCTGGCTCTTCTTGAATATAATTTTATGTCTATTTTGTGCTAATTGCATATACACGTTTAATTCCCTCTTGGTTTTTACCCCCACTGTGTAGCATAGCTTCTTTTCCTAATCTACATAGCCAAAAGCCAGAAGTTCCTTCTTGAAGCCAACTGTTAATCCATTACAAAGACAGATTAAACACTTTTTTTATTTGATGCCAGCTGCATACATATTTCTCCACACGGCTGAGTTACATTTCAGGCAAATACCAGGCCCGAGTTCACACAGGGCTTTTATCGCTCCTGGGACAGCATTGGGGTTGGGGCAAACATCTGACTGCTTTATTCAATCCTTTATTCAATCCCCAAGAGCGTAATGAGAGGAAAATAGCAGAGAGAGACAGAGAGAGAGAGAGAGA
>NW_021604589.1:3097114-3098574 GCF_004785775.1 Grammomys surdaster | reverse complement strand
GAGGGACAGAGACAGAGACAGAGACAGAGACAGAGAGAAATTTATTTTAAATCTCTGAAGCATCCACCATATCACAATCTCTTCTGTCAGCATTTCTGCCAACATTAATCTCCCACCTCCAGCAGTGGCACAGTTTAGAGACCGGAATTTTAAACGATGAAGGATGCCGTCCCTCAGCGGAGCACAGTAGAGACTAGCAGACTGGGACGATGAAAAGTCCACGCCAGCAGCTGGGGAGTCCCAAAGTGCAGGCTGACTTAGATGACAAACAGCAGAGAAGAGCAGTTAAAAGTTCAGTCAGAAACCTTTAGCGTCGCTTTGCCAAATCCCATTTTACTTAAAAACTGTATGATCTTGGGCAAGTCACCTAATACCTTTACTCTTTTTTCCCTTTATCTCAATACAGGAACCATAACGCCTACTCCATGAATCTATCAGGAAGATTTAAGGATATCATGGTGCATAAAGACGTGTCACAATCCCCAAGCAAGTTAAAAGGATAAAAATTGTTAAGGTTTATACTGAAATATCTCCATGCTTATAATTCAATATCAGCCCTGCTATTTGCTAGCTTTGAGACCACTAAACGTGTTTCTTATTTCTCTAAGACTCAGTTTCCATGACTACTCTGATAGGATCAAGGTCTTAGCCTTGTAAAGTTGTTAGAATCAAATGTGGCAGTGTGTGTACTCTACACAGTATGATGCACAAAGTGGTCACTTTATACATTTCAACTCTTGATCTATTATGATGACAATATTTCCATTATAATGAGACTTGTTTGCAGCTCAGGTTTAGCTGGAACTGTGTAGCCCAGGCTGGCCTAAATCCTCCTGCCTTATTTATTTATTTATTTATTTATTTATTTATTTTGAAAAGACTTTACTAGGACACTGGAAGAGAACACAGAAGACCTTTAAGACAGCCTGCTTGGGAAGGCACACACAGTACACCACCTATAAGCCCACAGCAACAGTGCAGTGACCTGCTGGGGTTGTCAGTTGAGTTGACATGCCCCCTGTGTGGTTTTCCCTTTTTAGTCTCTGGATGGCCTTTGTTCCCACTGCTCAGGGTGCTTTCCAGCCTGAGCTCTGATCTCCCATCATCCTAACTCCTTCTCTGCTTCACAACTAATCTGGCTCTCATGGGCCATTATCATACCATGTGGATCTTGATATATTTCTATTAGTCTCTTATTAACAAAAATCGTGTTTTAAGAAAACAAAAGAGAGAGAACTTTATTTCCTGGGCATCAGAAAATCAAAATGCAGAGGCTACAGGAGCAGAGAAATCTCAGTTCTGTGACTCAAAATAAATTATGTACAACAGACAAGAAGAGGCAAAAGTGTGGCCAACTATTTTAAATCAATCTACATGATGCTCCCTGTTTTCTGTTGCCTCAAGACTCTGAACAGAGAGAGAGAGAGAGAGAGAGAGAGAGAGAGAGAGAGAGAGAGAGA
>NW_021604589.1:3059859-3097104 GCF_004785775.1 Grammomys surdaster | reverse complement strand
AGAGAGAGAGAGAGAGAGAGAGAGAGAGAGAGAGAGAGAGAGAGAGAGAGAGAGAGCCCTCAATGCTATTAGCCATGAAAATGCCTCTGGCAGAGGAGCAGCTTGTAAGAGGACAGCAGGATGTACATAAAATGCCTGATGAAAGGCAGGCTCCTCAAAACAGAGGGCTTCCCCCGGGAAATTAGGACTGGCAAGCTCAGAAGCACACTCCATATGCCCTGTCTGCCATCATCAGCCACAACCACCTGTGACAAAATGTCCCCACCTTCTAATGTGCCCGAGGACAGGCTTTCCCATGCAATCATTTCTTTCTTTCTTTCTTTTTTCTTTCTTTCTTTCTTTCTTTCTTTCTTTCTTTCTTTCTTTCTTTCTTTCTTTTTCATGTCTCTTCACTTTTGCTTTCTTTTCTCCTACAGCTTGCTCATTTAATTATTCATTTGATGAACATATCTGCAGCATTATGGAATTCAGTGTTGTCTCCACTGTCTCAAATAGCTGTTCTGGTCTGCCTGAATCATAATCATGACCATATCCGCCATGATTAAAATACATGTATGTAGGACCTTTCCCAACTCTGGTGGATGGAAGCCTCTCGTTTATGGACACAGGAACTTGAAGCTGTAATGATCTTTGGTTGTGTTAAAGTACACAGATTAGTATGTGAATGGCATGCATGGTATTCACTAGTCAAGGAACTCTTTTATACATAGTCTGTCTTCTCTTAGAGCAAAATTCTTTCCAACCAATGTGATCTATTAGACAAGCTAAAATTAGTTACTCTAATAGATACATACATGCCCTACCCCACATTCTGCAGCTTAATGCAGAAATGCTTACTTCACACATAATACTTTAGTGTAGGGTAGTCACTCTGCAACTGTTCTCAACGTAGTTGTTCCAAGACCAGATATCTATCATCTTCTAGCTGAACTGTCTTCAACATATAATTTCTCTAGGCACCCTTCAGAAATGCCCAGGAGTCCAGCCTGCCAGAAGAGAAAGGGATAAAGAACTGCAGGGGAGGTTTTCATGAGTAACACCTGAATAGGGCCATTTACTCTTCTGTCTACTTTCCACTGGTCCTACATATCCACACGACACTACCATAGTGAACCTCAAAGAATATTTAGTGATCATATGATGACATTCTCAGAGAGCAACACTTTTATTCATTTATACTTTTCACTGATATGCCAATTCAGGAACCATTTGAATTGATTATAAATAAAATACAGACAAAGTTTGTTAGTAACACAATGTCTTCTGAGTTTGTCAAGTGACAAACAATGTGTCTTTCTTGCTGTTGATTTGCTTTAGCGATCAGAGATTTAAAAGAAATTTGTTGGTCTGTACCTTATACAGCTCATTCAAAAAGAACATTCTCAAACACCAGACAATAGTGGCCATAAGTCTGTAAATGGAAAAAAAAACTGGCCGAGCACTTCAATGATGCTCAAAATATATCTATTACAGGAACTATGGAGATGGCTCAATTGGTAAAATGCTTGACACACAAGCATGATTTGAGTTTGGGATCCCTAGCACCCACATATAGAACTGAACATAGTAGTGGGGTTAGGAAGAACCCTGGAGCTCACTGGACAGCCAGTCTAACCAAATCAGAGAGTTCCAGGTTCATTGAGAGATGCTATCTCAACAAACAAAGTAGAAAAGGAATTAACGAAGACATGCAAGATTGATGGTTGCCTTTCACAAGCATACACACATACACACATAGCACACACACACACAGAAGATACCATATACATATATGAAAATATAATGAAACATATTATCCTGTATAATTAATATATGCTAATAAAAGTAAAACATTCTTTTTCTTAAAAAATCTTATTAACATGAGGTTGTAGTGTCTGGTGTTGACATGACCCTTGTCACAGATTATAAAGAAAACAATCCATTTTCTCAATACCCCTGGCCTGTGCAAATTACTGAGACCATGCTGAATAGTAATAGTGAGACAAAGCCTTATTATAGTGTCCATTGGAAGACTTATAAAATAAAGAGGCAGTTAGAAACATGATCATAGTTATCACACATGATAGGAAGAATATTACTGATAGAGAGAAGCATTTACATAAGGTTTGGTTAACAAAAGTAGTCTCAACACTCAAGATTTTTTGCTACACTGATAAATATCATGAGGCAGATCCAAAGCCCAAATCTTTGAAGACTGTGGTAAAGTCATAGTAATTCAAAAAAGTTCAAGTTCATCATCTCATCCTCTTCTCTCTGGAGCTGTAAAAGGACCAACAGAGAAGGGAAACATTGATACTCAACAGTGAAGAAAAATAGAGAGAAGGGACAGACAGACAGACAGACAGACAGACAAGTAGAAAGAAGGAGAACTGAGTGTAGCAGCACAGGTCAATTGTCCCAGCAGTCAAGGAGAGGCAAAAGGATCATGAGGCTACAGTCATTGTAAGCTATGCACCAAGGCCTGCCTGGGGTACATAAAATACCTGAGGGACATTGTCGAAAAAAAGCAAAAAGAATAGGAAAGGATTTGATTCTTATGACTCAATCATGAGATGGCACATTAGTAACAATGACAAAGGTAGTAGGTAGCAGTTATTTGGTGATATTTAAGCTTGAGTCTGCTGGGAAGAATATGTTAAAGTTTACTTGGCCTCAAAAAGATGTGGCAGCTCAATTTTAGCAAGGAACGGTGAAAACCTGTTTTTTTTTTAATCGTTGTCTTTTGTGCACATGTGTATAAATTAAGAAATCATGTTCTGCCGGGTGGTGGTGGCGCATGCCTTTAATACCAGCACTTGGGAGGAGAGGCAGGTGAATTTCTGAGTTCGAGGCCAGCTTGGTCTACAGAGTGAGTTCTAGGACAGCCAGGGCTACACAGAGAAACCCTGTCTCAAAAAAACAACAAAAAAAACTAACAAAAAAACCCAAAAACAAAAAAAAAACTAGATGAAGAAATCATGTTCCATAATCTATACTTCTGCCAGAAATTCAGAAAGAGCAAAACATTAAATCCCACCCCCCAAAAAAAAACTGCACACTAAACAACATTGCCAGCTACTCAATTTCTTGGTCAAACTCTGGTTCAAGGCTTATAATCTTTTACTTTGAAGATATCAGAATGATGAAAATAATAACACAATGGTCACTTGTATAATAATACCCAGAGTTGCAAAGAAACCCGCTGTTTATGTAAGTGTCTTTATTCTACTTATCAGAACACTTGTGAGAACTGAATCAGAAAAGTCAAGTTTAGGCATGGTGATGCTTGTCTGTCATCCCAGCACCTTGGAAACTTGAACAAAAGGATCAGGAGTTTAGGGCAAGCCTGGTCCTGGGCTACACAGCAAGTGTTGACAGGAGTGGGGGCAGAGAGGCAGAGAAACAGAGAAAGACAGGCAAGAGAAAGGACAAATTTGCGAAATAATCATCTTTATCATCATCCACAGCAATTTCTCATAAAAAATATATATACATATATGTGTGTGTGTATTAGAGAATATATATATTCTGTAGAATATAGTTAGTATATAGTAGTATGTACTATATAGTAGAAGAGTATAATATATATATATATACATTTATATCCTTAAAAATCTTATGCAGAAAATTTCCCTTCATATTCTCTAATTCACTCTATAATTTAACATCATATTGATATTTTAAGTTTCATTTAAACATTGTCTATTCTTTAAACCTGGTATCTCTCATAGAGCTTTTGATAGTATGTAAATACTTTCTTATTCCTTTATTTTTTACAAGCGTTTTTCCTTTTCTCTTTTTTTGATTAAGCATTTTCTTTGTTTACACTTCAAATGTTATCTTCCTTCCCAGGCTCCCCTCCATGAATGCCCCACCCATTCCCCTCCCCTTTGCCTCTAAGAGGATATTCCTCCCCTACTCCTGCCTCATTCCTCTAGCATTCCCCTTCTCTGGGGCATCAAGCCTCCATAGGACCAACCGCCTCCCCTCCCACTGATGCCAAATGAGGCAGTCCTCTGCTACACATGTAGCGGAAGCCATGAACCAGCCCATGTATACTCTTTGGTTTGTGGTTTAGTCCCTGGGAGCTCTGAGGCATCCTGTTAATTGATACTTTTGTTCTTCCTATGGGGTTGTAATCCCCTTCATCATCTTTAGCCCTTCCACAACATTTTTTTCATTTATTTTTACTGGTTATTTTACTTATTTACATTTCAAATGTTATCCCCCTTCCTGGTTTTCCCTCTGAAAGACCCCTATACCATCCCCCCTTCCCCCTGCCTCTGTAAGGGTGCTCCCCCACCCATCCACCCACTCCTGCCTCAGAGCCCTAGCATTCCCCTATGCTGGGGCATCAGTCCTTCACAGGACAAAGGGCCTCCCACAATACAACAGACCATATGAAGCTCAAGAAGAAGGAAGATCAAAGTGTGCATGTTTCAGTTCTACTTAGGAGGAGGAGCAGTGAGGTGTTAGAATTATGCCAAATACACTGCAAGTGTGTTTAAACATTTTCCTAATAATAATGACTACCACTGTAAATTTTAGAACTAACATGAATCCAATGGTATTTGGCATGACACTAGAGATGGCTCCTTACTCTTAAACTCTGAACCTCCTTCCAATAATTTGAATAGGATAAGGAGCATCAACCCATTGTTCCAAATGGCTATCTAAATCCTCTCATATAGTGAGCTTATGAAATTAAAGAATGCTGCTCTGAGTGTTGATATGGAAGATATTGCTGATAAAATTACCCGTGGCCTGAGGTCAGTATTTCTAGACTGGTCAAGCTTCAAGAATGGCATATATAGCTTGATCATGCTAGCCCTTTTGTCCTGGGAATACTTTTCTTTCTGCCCATCATATTAAAGCTTGTCTTTAACAACATCAGCATGTTGGCAGCCAAAGTGCATGGCTTGAAACTGAAAATGGACCCCCAGATAGAGTTATTAAATTAACAGGCTGGCAAGCCAAGGATGGGTAAGATTCTGCACAGAGCCTTACCAACCTAAGACATAAGTGTATTGCTTTTGATAATGCGTATTCCACAAAGGGTAAGGAAGGCATTCTTGTCAGAACTACCTAAGACAGGCTCAGTCCGGTTTATGAAATAAAAAAGGCGGAGAGGTGGAGAGTTTTGGGAGCTGCTTGGCAAGAATCTGACATGGGCCAAGCATAAGGAAATGGGTTGCTTGGCAGGAATATGACATTGGCCAAGGACAAAGAAGTGGGCTTCAGGCAGGATTCTGACATTAGGCTAGAACAAAGAAGTAATTTCAGGCAGGAATCTCAGATTAGGCTAGAACAAAGAAGTAATTTCAGACAGGAATCTAAATCTTAGGCTAGAACAAGTAAGCTTCAGACATGAAAATGACTTTGGGCTAGGACAGGGAAGTAGACTGAGTTATTTTGGTCATCCTGATAAGCCCTTAGAAACAGTGATCATGGAACTTTGTTTATTGCCTTGCTTGTTCTTTCTCTACTTGTGTTTATTGTCTTGCTTGTTCCTTGACTATTTGTATCTATTGTATTGCTAGTTCCTCAACCTAGAACTGACATTAATACTTGCATGTAATTAAAATGGTATAAAAGCCAAAAGGAGGAGAGGGAATAGGATAGGGAGTTTCTAGGGAGGGGAAATGGGGAATGGGGATGACATCTGAAATGTAAATAAATAAAATATCCAACAAAAAACAAGGAGGAGCAGAATAATTAGATAGGGGAAGGGAGGGAGAGAGGAGGGTAAGGTAAAAGGGGGCAGGACCATGTGTGGGAGGAGTTGTGGGAGATGTAGAGAGGGTCAGGAAATTGGACAGAGGTGTGTAACAGTGGGTGATGGGGAACTGGGGGTAGCCACCAGAAAGTCCCAGATGCCAGGAAAGCAAGAGACTTTCAGGACCCAATAGGGATGACATTAGCTGAAATACCCAACAAAGGGGAGAAAGAACCTGTAGAGACCACCTCTAGAGGTTAGGCACAGCCACCAGTTGAGGGGTGGGGCCACCCACCCATCTGGACTTTCTTATTTCTTTGTAAGCTTCTTGAATTCCTTCACTGGAATAAAATAATGTATGGCTACATAGATACATATTTGGATGGATGAATAGGTGGGTTAGCAGAAGAATGGAAAACTAGATGGTTAGAGGGATGGCAGGATGGGCTAGAGCCATAGAAATGTACAAAACAGTATAAAATTATAGTAAACTATCCTGTGTATGGATTTCAGCTGTGCCACTCACTACCTGACCTTCATTAAATTATTCAACCATTGAAGTCCAGATTCCTCATCTGTATAATGGAACTGATAATACAATCTTCTGGATATATAGTCAGGATTAAATGATTCAATCTTTTATTTTGATAGTGAATGAAAATTAAAACCTATATTTGGATTTCTGCAATCCATCATTCCAGAAACATTTTAGAAATTCATCCATGTCTGTGTGATTTTCAGGCATAGTCATTAGGCTGAGACCTGTGAAGCAGTGACTTTTCTCATAAGAGCCTTGTTTTGTGTGGAGATTAAATGTAATCAGCATGGTTTTTAATGTGAATGAATGGCAACTTGTTAGGTTAAGCTCATAGAAGACAAAAAGAGTAAAAAAAAGTAATTAAATTTCCCATCATTACTCTCTTCATTTTTCTCTTAAAGCAACCTCACAAATACTAGGAATGTGCTTGTGAAAATTAGCAACTCCTTTGCTCCTAAGAACTACTAAGAATTGGTTAACATGAAACAAGTATTAATAATTAATCTTGTTCTACTTTAAATGTGACTTTCTAACAGCACAGATATAAGTGCTCTTGGTGGGGCTTGTGTAGAGACATCTGGGATAGGTGCTAGCTATTTTCCAGAGTATCATCACAGGTCAGTGTTTGTAAGAGGAAGGCTCTTAATCAGGATGTAGTGATGACTTCTGCAGCCTTCTCATCTTCTAGATAACTGGTCAGGGGGTGGGTACACAGATGTTCTCTGAAATTGCCACCTGTCTCCATCTGTACAAGGAAAAGTGTTGCTAAGTGATGAAACTAGGCTATTTGGTTTTGATGAGCTATTGGGAAGAGGTGTCTTATTTTGATTTCCCCCAAACCAGATACTGGGACACTAGATCTGAGAGTTAGTGCAAAAGCATGACTAAGACACAGGGAATGGTTCAGGGAAGGAGGAAAAATGAATCACAGCATGCATTATTAAAGGCATTGTTGCAACAAGTCAGGACACCATTCCACCAGAGAAGAAGAAAAAATATCATGTGTGCATCTGTGTGTGTGTGTGTGTGTGTGTGTGTGTGTCTGTCTCCCTCTGTATGTATGCATGTATGTATGTATGTATGTATGTATGTATGTATGTGTGCATGTGTATATGTAACTGCCTTCCTCTGTGTGTGAGTGTAGTCTGTGCTATGTGTGTGTTGTGAATGTTTATGTGGCTTTGTGTGTCTGAGAGTGTGACTATGTGTGTGGTGTGTGTATGTGAATACATGTGTATGTATGTATACATGTATGTAGGTATGTAGGTATGTAGGTGTGTGGTATATGTAGTATGTATGTGTATTGTGAAGGGTTGTGTGTGTGAGAGTGTGAGTGTATGTGGTGTGGGCTTAAGTGTGCATGGTGTGCCTGTGCATGCATATGTGTGTTTGTGTGAGTGTGTGTGTGAGTGTGTGTGTGTGTGTGTGCTGCTTTGTTCATTTCAAGATTGATTCCTAGAGGTACTGATTTTAGATTTATAGTCTGTACTCATACAAGGGATAATTGTTCTTGAAAGTATCAGAAGATGGTATAGGATTAGGGACATGGTTCAGACAATGAACTTCTTGCCTTGTAAGCATAACAATCTGAGTCTGATCACCAGAACCCATGGGAAAAAAACATTAAAGCATAGTGAAATGTACTTTTAATCCCAGCACTAGAGACACAGAAACAGCAGTGGGGCTTACTGGCTTCCTAGCCTAGTATACTTGGGGAGTTTCAGGGAAATGAAAGACCCAGTATCACAATAACAAGGTCAACAACACCTGAAAGAAAACACTCAAATTGACTTTTAGCCTTCCCATGTATGTGTACCTGCATGTATACAAACATGCACACACACATATGCACATACAAAAACAGAGAATGAAGCAGAATAGAAAAGCGTGTGTGCTTGATGTCCTCTAAGCCTTTTCACCTATCATTTATTTTCCCACCGTGATCACACTCCAAGCTCAATGAATCAGAGCTGCTATTGGGCTCTCGGTGCTGCTAAATCAAACGGTAACATCCTATTTCTTATGTATGGGAATCATTTGTACATAAGCAGTATTTATGTGATGGGACTGGCTACAGATACCTTAAAGGATGGGAGCAAGGCACCATAGGACCGAGTCCTTCACAGTTATGAAATCAGAAACATGAATAAAAACTCAACAAAAGATTTTCCAGATTGGTGTTCTCCTTTTGACTTCATTCTCTATTGTTTTCTCTGTGATTATCCTTTACCCATCCCAAACTCCCCTCCTCAATGAACATCATGCTTCCTATCATCTAGAATTCTAGTACTAAACCATCACCTGACCACTAATGTCCTAGAAATTTTCTATCTACCTATTGGAAAAACTAACCGTCCTTCCTTACCACAACACTGCAGAAGAATCTCCTTCCCCATCAGCAGATTCTTATTTGTAGAAACATTATACAGAAATGTTGTAATCAAGAAACTCCGGTGTCAGTCTAGTCTACTCTGCCTCCCTCTTACTCAGCTTCCATAGACCTGTCTAGTATATCTCGATATCCTTCTCTTTATCTCATTGTTAGTGGAGCGCTGAGTCATCAGATATATTCACTGAAAGCAATGCCATCATCCTTTTACTTGTCTCTGTATCATTGTGGATTTTTTTCTTTCATTCCATCCCATGTACCAACTCATAACTCTCCTGAAATGGTTTTTCTACAGCTTGAGTCAGGTCATGGTATACTTGTACACAGTTCTCTAGAAATCCAAGCCCATAGTTTTAAACATATTGTAGCCACAGGAGTGATGACTATCCTATCTTCTCAGAATCAATAACGTAGAAAACAAGCTGGACTGGGTTTCATTCAGCATGCAGTGAGCTTCTGAGTAAAGAAAATAAGAAGGAAAAGGAAAGGTTATATGAGCCACCTGATGTGTTATCAAGAAGGTGCAGTAATTGGCTTTGTTATCTTATTGTGATACAAAAAAAATTCACTAGGTACTATAATGATGTCTGAAAAAACAACATTTATAAAGGAAATATAGCCCCCATAATATGCTATGTGTGTATGTATGTATTTGTATATCTATACATATATGTATAGATATGTGTATATCAAACCTGAGGTTATTAAGTTCACGATTTAAGGGGGAAAACTCTGTGTAAATGCACAACACACACACACACACACACACACACACACACACTTGCAAAGTAAAACGTGCTCCTTGGCTGCTTTCCCAACACCATCCCCTACCCTTTCCAACATGTTCTTCCAACCATGCCAAACCAATTTCTTTTTCTCAGTGAAATACAGCGCTTCCAACTCCATTTCCCTGGGGCTGTTCTGCCTCCAATATCTAAATATCCTCTTCTCCCAGTTTGCTGGTCTGTACAATAAAGAGAATTCCTTTCTCTGCCTATATCATTTTGCCATATATTTTCTAAGTGATAATGTCCTGTTGCAATCATTTGTGTGTCTGTCTCTTTTAATACATTTAGAAGGGTTTTGAAGTTGGGGAATGATATTTATGTATTTATAACGCCAACATCATGGGATATACATCCCAACAGTGCTAGTGATGAGTTTAAAAGGCTATTTTTTATGTAGTAGTATCATGTATAAGTCATCCAATTGAAGCCAAACATAGTGACTGATAAGAAAAGGTTTTGATGAAGAGATCAAAAGGCTTGTGTTGCAATTAAAGGCAGCCCAATACTGATGGCCATTTGACAGCCAAAATTTTCAGAGGCAACTGGGCCTAGATGCTGCATAAATGGATCATGTCAGCTCTAATATAAACAGTTGGTGCTCTTAAACGAGGAGAAATTATTTGAATTACAGTGATTGCCTCATTCCTGTGAATTCCCTCAGCAGCAACACAATCTGTTCACCCAAAAGGGGCTTTTGAAAACCATCCCACATTTTAAGGCAGTGTTTCACATGATGAATAAATTCACTCAGAAACATCTGTTAAGGTAGTTTCTACAAGACAGAAATGATTTCCTTAAGAGGGGTGAATTGCATGAAGTACTTCTTGGTTATACAAATAGTCTCTGACATTTGAAATCCTTGTAACCTCCTCAAGGACACACAGCAACAAGTAGATAAAGGGGGAAGAAAGCCCAAAGTTCACATTTACTGAGTGCCAAATTTCTGTACTTTGTGTTATTATTTCATTTGTGTTTCAGTGCATTGTTTTGTTTACTCCGAATGATAAGTGCTTGTGACTTCTTGAATGCATTATTCTATTTCTGCCTCTATCATCTGTTCTATATTCCTCATTGTTCTCTCATTCTAGAAAGATCTTTTTACCCCTTTAAGACATTGAGCAGATGTCATACATAGCAGAACTTCAGCTTCAGCTTCCTTCAGCTCCTTTGCCTGTGCTCCCAACATCCTGAACACATCTCTATTTCATTGATATTCTATCATGATGTTGGAAAGGTATGGCAACGCACAGGAAAGCGTGTTGGCAGGAGCAGAAATCTGGCTGATCACATTTTCATCTATACACAAGGAGCAGAGAGAGACAGAGAGAAAGGCAGAAAGACAGAGACAAAAAGACAGAAAGTTAGATGAGGCTATAAACCCTTAAAACCCACCTCCAGTGTCATGCTTCCTCCAGCAAGACTGCACCTATTAAAGGTTCCATAACCTCCCCCCAAATAGTGCTACTAATTAGGAGCCAAATGTTCAACTACATGAGGCACTGGGGGGTTCATTTCTCATTTAAACCAACACACCATCCATTAATTCACCATATGGGATTTATGCCTCTGGAGAACTCTGACTAATACACATGTCTTTTTAAGAAGGTAAATACTATAATTTTACCTACAATATTTTACAAAAATTAGGAATGATGAATTGGGATCACTGACTAAAAACTCTGTAAATCTTCGGGTGAGTAGTCCACAATAACTTTATATAAAGAATATCAAACACTTGTCTAACTCAGACACATAAGTTAAACATTAATTCTTTTTATGACTCATACATTTGTGCTTACATGACTAGGGCACTGCTGTACTCTAATAAATAAGAGAAAGGAAGCTTTCATCCCACTCTCTGACAGACTAGAAGAGCATTAAAAATACTATATTTTAAAATGCTACCTCACTGGTCTGTCAAAGAAGTATTATATGGTAGATTTATGAGCTGCAGTGTAACTCAAAATCCTTGATTTGTACAGTAAATTTTATTTTTTCCCTCTGAAGCACCATGCAGTTTGGAATTCCCAGTATCAGCACCCATGAGAAGTTAGATAACCCAGTCACTACACACATTATAAATAAGTTTTCCATGGTTGGCTTAGCTTTTTTTTCCCTCCCTTCACCTTCAAGGGCTTACAAAGCGCTCCAATACATCTATTTTTAAAACTGCACTGTTTTCTATCCATTTGATTGATTCAGGCTGACAGCTCTTGGGAGAGAAGAGAATATTCACCACCAAGGATCCCCCTCTTCTTGAAATAATTTTCACCTTGACGTACAGTATAATGTATTTAATTCATCTCTGCTTTGTGCCATGAGCTGGATCTTATTATCTTCTTCCTACCTGTTAACCATTTGCAAGTTAAATTTCATTTTAGACCTCTAATCTTAAAATTAAGAAATATAGTTACATCACCTTGGATTTGGCCACACAAAAAAAAGAAAGAAAAAAAACCAATCTAGGTCTGTTGAGTAAGAAGGGGCTTGCCATAGGAAGTTATGAGGCATATAAAAGTCCTAGAAAGGTAAAGTGGGGAACTTGATCAAAAAATGCAGGAGCTGCAGAAATTACCATCAATTGTTCCAGGTAAAAGTGACCGCTTTTCTCTTTTATTTTTTTCATTAATTAATGTATTTATTTATTCACTTTACATCCCAATCACAGCCGCCTCCTTCTGGTACCCCTTAACACAGCCTCTCCTCCCAACCCCCTTCCCTTCTCCTCTGAAAAAGAGGAGGCCTCTTCTGGGTATCACTCCAACCTGGCAAATCAAGTCACTGCAAGACTAGGTGCATCCTTTCCCACCGAGGCCAGATGAGGTGGCCCAATTAGGAGAATAGGATCTACAAGGATGAAACAGAAAACAACAATTTTCAAAGGGCAGATGTGTAGCCTCTGTCACCTGCTTCCAACACCCACTGAAAGACAGTAGCAATCCAATTTTTAAATCAATAATCCTGATTATAAAGGAAAATGAGAAATATAGTTTCTACTCTTTCCACCATGTAACATGGGAGATTTTTTAAAGGGCAGGAATGATACTTAGTGTCCACAGTCAGCATATGGGCAAGTGTAGTAAAAGAATACATCCGTGCCTAGTTATAGAGTTCACTCACTCAGTGCTGTTCACTCCAAGACAGAAGCAAATGGATTTGACAGCATTGAGGGGAGGGCAAAAATGACTAAATGGAAATATGGGAAACAGAGAAAGTGATAAAGCTATCCTCATATCACATTATCAAAATACTGCTATGCTCGGGGTTGGAGAGGTGGCTTGGTAGTTAAGAATACATACTGCCCTAAAAGAGGACCTGAGTTCTATTGGCAGCACCTATATCAGGCAGCAGCCTGTAGCTACAGTTACAGGCTGCTGCACTAACATGCACAGAAGCCCACACAGATAAACACATATTCATAATTTAAAACTAATACAAATAAATATAGATTTTTACTGCTATGCTAAGTGGAAGCTCTAGTTCACCAGAAAAGCAGGGAGGAAAGACAGCTTCAACTTTAAAAAGTGAAATAAATTATGCATAGATATTGTTTCCCTCATATTCCTGGAGGTGCTTACCTCATATCCCAGTCTCTGTTCATACAGGAGACAATTGGGTTTCTAAGATATCAGAAGGGATCTCAAAAAAGGATGCAGAAAGGTAAGTGCCTGAGTTAGCATCTTGTAAGTGTGAGCACAGTCTGGTTTTGCAAGTTGCTTTCCATCTCTGCCACAGCTGAAAATCAAAGATCTAGCTAGCCAGGATAATGAAGGTGCAGTTGGCATCAATAAGAGCTTCCATATCCCCTGAACTTCTTTA
The DNA here is from genome assembly GCF_004785775.1 of Grammomys surdaster. Classification (NCBI taxonomy): domain Eukaryota; kingdom Metazoa; phylum Chordata; class Mammalia; order Rodentia; family Muridae; genus Grammomys; species Grammomys surdaster. Next base: position 3,083,875 of record NW_021604589.1, on the reverse strand, counting down.
CTGGATCATTCTAGAAAGAGTCCAGCTTCACTTTCTAACCACCTACTTATTTTTAACCCACTGTGATAGAGTTTCAAGCTCAGGGAAGGAAACTTGCTGTTTCTTGGGTTGTATTGATATTTCCATATCAAGGGTGTCTTCTTAGATTTTATGTTTGTGAGTAATTGCTATACAGGATACATTTCTGTTATAAGACTGTATCAGGACACCTGGACTTTAAGGATCATAAAATATGACTTGTGCTAGAACGAGTCATTTTGCCTACATGAACAAAGAGTAGTCTAAGAAGGTATGGAAAGCACTTATTAAGTACCCATCTGAGCCCTAGCATCTGTTCTTCCAATATGATATTAGAAGTCATTCTTTTGTGCTCTGAAGGCTTCCTGTTTTCCCAGATCTCTAATTACATTGCTAGGAAATACCTTGGGCTTTCATTAACAAATATCAGAGCAGAAAGAGTTAGCAGCCAGTAGACCACAGATGGATAGACAAATAGGCTATAGAATCTGTGATGGGGAAAGATGTCACCAGAAGTGATTAAGGACAGCCATTCATTACAAGTTTGCTCTACTTCTCAATCTGCTGTAGCTCTAGCCTGCATGCCAGTACCATCTCCCACAACTCCGGAAAATGTGCTTCCTTGTTTTACTGCCATTCATTTTCATTGTTCCTTCTTGGCCTTTTCTTTTGTATGTGTTAATGGGGAAGACATTTTACGGCAAAACTTTTAGTGTTTTCTTTCCACAACCAAATCATAGTACTTATTAACCATCAGTTTGCATCAGGATTGAAATACTGTAGTCATCCCACTATATGAGCTTTGATTTTATTCAAATTCATTTCTTGAATTAATTAATTAATTAGATGTAAGATATAGTAGTATATTACAAATGGTTATTATTGATATAAAATAGATCATCAAAAATGTATTAATCATTGATATTGCATATATACATGTACATATTCGCATGCAAGAACAGATGTTTTATATATAAAAAACCTGCTCAGTCCCTGATACTCTTTAGTAACATTATTTAAATAGATCTTTCAGTCCAAAGCATTTCTGAATAGCCAAGCCCTATACACAAATCTCTGGTTACCTAAGAAACAAAAATCACCATTGCTACTGGATGCTTACAGTGCTCACACATTTCCTTAAGCTTTTATTTTGCCCTCAGCAGTAATAAGCCCATTCCAGTCCACTGGCGATCAGATAATGGGATGCACTTTCATATTTATCTGCGTTCACGTTGGTGGCCTCTTCAGGCATGCTCCCTGATTGCTCTCCAATCATTTCCCACCTCTTTTGAGAACATTAGGTATTAATTCAAGCTTGTCAAATCTTATATGATATCTTCTATTTAGGAGCTAATATCTCATCAACCTTACCTGGCACTAGAAAATTCAATTTCTCAAGATACCAACTGCTATCCTAGAGACCTTGCATATGTTTTTGAAACAACTAATCAGAAATGTTCTTACAGAGCTTAGATTTATTTATTTATTTATTTATTTATTTACCTATTTATTTGTTTGTTTGTTTTTGCAGCTGGTAAAGTTCTATGAATTATATATAAAGTAGGCTACCATGAGTCTTCCAAATAAGTGAAAAAATATGGTATAAGTGTCACCATAAGTAATAGCAAGCAATACAATAAACATATAAGTGTTTTGCACAAATTTTGAGAAGGCCTTCAAAACCTACTGTTATTTAATCCTAATGAAAGCACATTAAGCTCGAGTAGTCTTTGATAAGGCTTAGGTACATTATGTTAAATGTCTTATAGACTTCAATTATTTTTTAATAGATGAAAACACTGAAAAATCTATCTGAAGCAATATATTGTGGCAAAATAAAATGAAAACTTCCATAGCTCATTTTGCAAGGCCAAGATTATCTCTCCAAGACATCAGAATGCTACAGAGTTTACTGCACCAAGCACCAGTTGTGAAAATACTCATTGCATCATTTAACCTGGAGACATGAAGAGTGTGGTCATGTGTACTGCAGCAGCAGGCTAATAACTATAGTAATTTCAAAGAAGGAACATGCATAAGACATCGATTAGGATATTTCCATGACTGTAATCTGATGTTAAAAAAAAAATCTCTGTGATATCGATAGTAGAAGCTGTAAACACTTTTAAGACTATGATGGTTGCCTGTATTCCTTTATTGTTGTTATTTTCTTTTATTTATTTGCTTGTATGTTTGTTCACTCCCTAAACATTGCCTCTGTCCTCCCTCACAGGGTCCCTCCTTCATTCCCCCTCCCCTTCACCTCTGAGAGAGTGCTCCCCTGATATCCACCCAACCTGACACATCAGGTCTCTGCAGGATTAGGCGCATCCCCTCCCACTAAGGCCAGACAAGGCAGCCCAGTTGGGGAATGGATCCCATTCAGGCTACAGCTTTAGGGACAGCCCTCAATCTTGTTGTTGAGGGACTCACATGAAGACCAAGCTGCACTTCTGCTACATTTGTGCCAGGGGCCTTGGTCCAGCCTGTGTATAATCTTTGGTGTGGTGGTTCAGTCTCAGAGAGCTCCCTGGGGTCTATGTTAGTTGACTATGTTAGTCTTCCTGTGGAGTTCCTCTCCCCTTCAGGGCCTTCAATTCTTTCCCCAACTCTTCTATAAGAGTCCCCAACCTCTGTCCAATATTTGATTGTTGGTATCTGCATCTGTTTCAGTCAGCTACTGGGTAGAGCCTCTCAGTGGACAACCACGCTAGACTCCTGTCTGCAAGCATAGCAGAGTATCATTAATAGTGTCAGGGAATGGTGCTTTGTTTATGGGATGGGTCTTAAGTTGGGCCCCTTACCGGTTTGCCATTTCTTCAGTCTCTGTCAACCCACTCTTAAAACTTTTGATCCAAAATTCTTCCTGTCTAAAAGAAATGCATGGACAAAGAAGGAACAGAGGTTGCCTGCATTCTTCCTGGAAAGTAATAATGTATTTCAGTTACAGACCAGTACAATGAAATGTTTTAAAGTTTAAATTTACAGTCATCCCAAATTCTATCTGTACAGTGCCAAGTTAAGAAGGCCTGATCTATGAACTAACATATCTGAGTGCAGCATGAAGCAAAAGTCAAGAGGAGTTATAAAAGATGTGACCATGCAGTACTGATTTCTACTCAGCCAGGAGCTGTGCCATTCTGCTTTGACATCCTCTACTAAAGTTTCCCATTCTTCATGCAGTCTTACCTTCAGAAATTACCTTATTTTTCTCTGAACATGGTCCTACTGAAGGGCCTTTTGCTCTTCCTGATCTCTGTACCTAGAAGAATGTGGTGTGTGTGTGTGTGTGTGTGTGTGTGTGTGTGTGTGTGTGTGTGTTATTTTAGTGCTCTTTCTCCATTGTGTCCTTTTTTTTCTTAAAAAAATAAAATTAAGCACTCTCATTTAGGGTCTCGTGAGTCTTCTTCAGCAACATTTTTTACTATATAACTGCCACTGTAACACAACTGAGTACAAAATTCCTACCACAGATCCCTCCGTCTTGCTTCTGGTTGAATTGGACCCAAACTATTTATCTCTATCTCATACACTATATGTTTTACTTATTTACTTTATATGTTATATTATACTTTCATTGGTTATTGCTTTGCTTTTTTTTTCTTATTTCACTTCCATTAGGAGTAGTTTCTGGGGTTATTTTTTAACTGCATTATTTCCATCATCTGAACCATAGCAGAATTTCTGAAATTATCCAATGAATGAACTGAAGAGGGAGAAGAGAAAAATCATTTTGAGTTCAAGGTAGTTTTGGCTCAGCTCTGAGGCTGAAAATCAATGCATAGAAGCTTAAAAAGATGGACAATGATAAAGAGTATGTTCACCTGCTGATTATATTCAAGTCAGTTATCATAAGAGACAGAGATGTTAACTGACAGTCAGCTGCAATAGGAATTGATGCACATAATCTACATTGACTTAAAGACCAAAAACTGGTGTCCATAAAAGGCCACAAGTAGCTAAAGCACTTCTCTTTCTGACAGTTATTTCAGCCTCTGAAGGCAACCAGAATCACTCAGGTGTGGCATCTCTTTCACCTGCTCTAATACTTTCAGAAGCTTTTGTCTTTTCAGCGACTTTGCTCTAGAAGTGGGAGAACAAAATGGCATTTGGCAAGCCCCACAGAGTTTGTCAGTCAGCAACATCAGCACTGAAGCTTGGGAATCTAAGACTTTGACAGAGGACTGCTTTGATGCTCCACTGATTCAGGGGTTAGGCTTCTCATCACTGGAAGCACCAGTCTGTAAATGCTCCTTCTTGGACTTCTGATAGAGAAAATGAGCATTGACCTAGAACTCTGCCCAGTTGAACAATAACCAATACTTGTTTGTTGTACAGCAGTGATTTCCAAACCTTGATCTGTATCAGAATCATCTGAGGAGCATTTTAAGAACACAGATTCTAGGATGTGTAGGTCAGTAATACAATGTTACCTATCATGTGTGAAGCCCAGAGTTTTATTGCCAACACCACAGAGAGAGACAGAGAGACAGAGAGACAGAGAGACAGAGACCCATGCACATACACATACAAACATGCATACATACAGACACACAAACACACTCACAAGCATACACACACACACACACACACACACCTTTCCTCTGTACTCTCTACCCTTCTTTAACTCTAAATTGTTTGTTTGTTTGTTTGTTTGTATAATTCTATGCTCTGGAACATTGGTTCTAAGTTGTGTTAGAAATGATCAATGAGTTTAAAACTCATCAGTGATTTCAATAAGCAAGTTGTCTGCATTTCTTTTTAATTACAAGAAAAGCCAGGCTATTTTTCTCTTTAAAATGGTGTGTGTGTGTGCTATATGTGTGCTATATGTGTATGTGCCGTATGTGTGTGTACAGTTGTGTGTGCATGTTTATGCACATATGCATAGGTGTGTGGAAGCCAAAGATCAACCCCAAGTGTCCTTCCCAAGAAGCTGTATACTTGGTCTTTTAAAACAGGGTCCTTCACTGAGACCTAGCACTTCCAGATTAGTCTAAGATGGCTGACCATCAAACTATACAGATCCATCACTCTTAGTCTCCCCAGTGCTAAGCCAGCGTGTGCAGCTTTTCTTTTTCACAAGGGAGCTGGGTATCAAATTCAGGTTCCCCCTGCTTATATGACATGTACTGTACTGTCTGAACCATCTTCCCATCCAGGAAAAAAAAAACAGTTTTAACTGTCAAAGCAGTGAAATCCTTTTAGGGGAGACTATGCAGTTTGCTGCAGGCTTAGGTAGTGTGGTGATTGACATCTTGTTTCTGTTTTCTGTTCATTGTTCAATTGTTTAACATTCCCTAGGGAAAGTTAGAAAAGATGCACAGTAAAAATGGACAGCACTATAGGTTTGCTCTTGACTTGGTTTGCAAAGTTGGTGGCTGTTTGGGGGCTTTGTTTTTTCTTTGCTTTGATCTTTTTCCTGTTGTCTCCTTTTGCTGCTCTTTTGTTTGGAATCTTTAAACTGTTTTATTCCAAGAGCCAGAGGTCTGAGAAGATCGCAGGTTAGCACCCTAAAAGCTGCCTTACATCTCATCTCTACCCATCTGGCTATCTAGATCGAAGATGCTGGAGACATACCAAAGGCAATCAATCATCCTGGAGCTCAGTCTTGGGCCTCTGGACAGGGGAGGAGCCATATTGTTGAGACTTGGGATGTTTATGGCTTCCTTGGTATTATCTGGGGCACTTTTTGTGGTTGTTTTGAGAGAGTCTCCCTCTGTGGCCTAGGACAGCCTAGAATCCACCATGTATCCTGAGTTGGCCTTAAATTCACTATGTAGACCAGGATACCTTTGAATACATTGGGCACTCCTTCTGCCTCAGACTCCATAGTGCTGGGATTCCAAGAAGGGGCCACTGTGCAGGCTTTCATATTTTGTTTTGATTCATAAATTATGGTGAAAGAAGCATAATTAGCATCTCTTGTCAACTTAACATACCTGGGAAGAAGGACCCTCGAAAGAATTGCCTTTATCAGATTGGCCCATGGGTATGTCTTTGAGACATTTTCTTAATTACTAATTGATTAGGAGAATTCAGAACTCTATATATGTGAACCCTTGATCAAGTGCTCCTTGGTTATATAAGGAAGGTAGCTAGGTAGGCCTGAGGGAACAAGGTCTCTAAGCATCCCTCCATGGTTCCTGAATTCCCTCTATTGTGTAAGCCAAATAAACCCTCCTTAGCCACAAACTATTTTAAGTTGTGGTATTTATCACAGCCACAGGAAAACAGACTAGGGCAAGAGAAAGGAGATAAGTGGTATGTGATTTGCCAAAAAGAAAAATGACCAGTTATAGCTTGAGGATCTTTGGCGGGGGAAAGCAAAATGTTTTCCATATTATGCCACCACCCCCAACCCAAGATATAGTTCTTTTCACAATTCTATACTACACAAATGCGAAATGGGAGATGGCCACATACAATTCACTGAGAGTAACCAAATAAATCTTCTTCAAATCATGCAGGCTCCTCTTTAACTTGTATAAGACAAATAAATGAGACACAACTGAAAAGGACATCATCAAAACTTCTCTTTGAACTCTCCCCACCAGCTGACAATCTACTGAAACAGTTAACGAGGGCCAGTCTTGCTGTATGTGATCAAACAATCACTAAGAAGCGGTTCAGTCTAGCACCAGCTGGTATTAGCTTCCAAAAAGCTGACTGTGCACATGTATGGCCAAATGCCATATTCCATGGCATTATGTTAGTAGCTTAAGATTGGCTGTTAATAGGCACACTTACACCACAAGACTTGATAAACTGTACAAATCATATGTTTGGATTTTTTTCTGTTTTCTTGCATGTTAACTACTTTACCAGCATCAGAGGCTGTTTCTGAAGCCAAAGTAGACAAAAGCCAACTGCTGCTGTGTTGTCACTGTGGTCAAGTTAAGCACTTATTAAAAATTGTCTTCTATATTGAGAGCAGCCTTCTATGAAACACTGACCGATTGTCCCTTGCCCGGAGAAAACAAAACCCCCTCACTAATTTCTGAGTCATTCTTTTAATGACAAAAAAAAATGAATTCAAAGAAGCCCATTATTCTTTGGCTTTTTGTCCACTGTGACAAGCTTATGAAGATGAAGGTTTCTGGGGTAAAAATCTGTTTTGTTCCATTGTTGTTGTCATTGCTTAATCGGTTGGTTTGGGTTCTTTTCATTATTTATTTTTGCTGTTTTCTTTCAATACAATACAGCTGAAATGAGCAAGTCCGAGTAAAGTTTTCCTCTCCTAAAGTGGCTCCCACTGGTCCTGACATGGAGTGGAAGTCTTATGAGATACAGAGAATGACAACCCAAGGCAAATGATCTGCCAGCCTCGTTGAACAACCAATTTGGCATTCCCACCACTGGTGGGGGCACCCACTGTACAACAGCTGCCTCCAATGCACAGCTTATTGAACTGAAGACAGAAAACTGCTTAGTCATTAATCAGAGGGAAAAGAATCATCACTGAAGGCAAAGGAAAGAGAACACATTTAAAGCCTTAGAACTTGTGGTATCAGGATTCCTATCACCCAGTCTTTCTAGGTCCCTAGTGTAGTGCCTTTCCTTGCAGTAATGTACACATTTCCTCTTCCTCTCTTGTTCTACTACAAATAACTCTGTGAAGTTCCACTAAACCCAGTTATTATAGAAACCATGGCATCACAATTTATTAATGAACCATAAGCTGTAATTGGGAATGTTTTCATCATAAATGGCTGGCAGCTATAGGCTATGTAGAACTTATACTGTTTTTTTCCCAAAGGGGAGGAGGTTTATTCAGGGCAGAGGGCAAAGGCAATGAGAGAAATGGGAGAAGATGGTGGAGAAAGAGGAGAGAGAGAGGAAAGAAGTAGAGGCCAGCCATGACCATGTGGAGAGAGGGGGAAGGGAAGGGGGTAAGGCCAAGGGGACAGAGAGAAGCTAGAGGCAAGAGATTAAGAGAGAGAGGAGGAGGCAAGCAGCCCCTTTTATATAGTGGGCAGGCCTACCTGGCTGTTGCCAGGTAACTGTGGGGAGGAGCATACCTGGGTGTTGCCAGATAACTGTGGAGGTGGAATTTAGACAGAATACTAACATTCCCCTGTTTTGGTTTAATTAAAAGAGAAAAATTAGAAAGAGGTGACGACGAAGCAGAAATAGGGTTGTGATGATATCTGGCTACTTCCTGCTGGCATTGGGGATGACATGTCTTTAGGGGGAACCTAGAAGAATGGGAATGGAGGGTGTTTGTCCGGTCTTAGGAGACCTGGCTGTTTCTTGCTGTCCAGGGTCTATGGAGTGAGCCATCTGAGGTTGGTCAGAAGGAACAGGTCCGGTAGAAGCAGCTGTGTGTGTGACAGGAGATGGAGCATCTGGAGGTTGCTTCTCTGGAGCTGTTTTGGATGTGCCTGGACTTGACAGGATCTGGATGGTGTCTATTTGGTCCATGAGAGGTAGATCTGAGTGGGTTTCCTGTAGCTTATAAGTTTACAAAAGAGATAACAGCATGAGTTAACAACACGAGCAGTCTTTAAGATGAGCCTTTGTTGGATCGTATAGTGGAATGTTTTATTAGAGTTAGGCTAGTTTACAGGAACTCAGATAGTATTAGGACAGTGGCATAGCAAAAAGAGAAAATATGAAGCATTTAATTGATGGCAACTCTGTTTAGGTAATGAGGTTACAGATAATATCTGTGAAAGCTTAGCTGTCAATGTAGTCAGAAGTCTGAGAAAGAGTAAACAATAATCTACCAGTTATATATTATTTTTTTTAAAAAAATGACAGAGTCCACTAGCCAACAGTTCCCATGGTCTCCATTGTATCTTGGGCGAAGTCAGATTGACTTCCAAGCACAGAAGAAGCAGGGCTTTTTTCTGTGGAATGGATACATGTGACATGAGAAATGACTTACCTTGGTTTGATTTAGCAAAGTCATTTGACTCAGAACATCCAGTTTAGTCCACTGCATTTGTTAGTGACTATATCATCACATACAATCCAGGCTGTATCTTCTAGGTGTCTGGTGTCCAAGTCTTCTGAAACCATCTTGGGTCAACTGTTAGAGGCTTTGGGAATTCTGTCAGCCATAAATTTAAATATACTTTTAGCAGACTTCTGACAAGATTAAGACCCATAAGGATTGGTTATAACTGAATAGAATTTAGTAGCAGTAGTAAAAATCTATCAAGACAGAGCCTTTCCTATCCTGTCTTAAGTAACTTTGGCAGGTTGTGTAGGAAGAGAAAAGCACATTTTTGTATTAGCAAAGAAACATTTGGCTAGGACCAGAATAAGAAAGCTTGATCATATGGCTGGTGGAGGGTTGGGCAGCAGTGGCAGCAGGGTGGGACTTCCTGCTAGCACCGGAAGTCGCTGCCCAGTGTCTCTGGCGGCTAGAGTTTGCAGTGGGCAAGGAAAAGCAAGCATATCCGATATCACAGCAACATTCATGTTAGTTGTTTTTGTAGTGGAAGGCACCACTAGTGCTCACTTTACAGGTCACAGGCAGAGAGGGAGAGGGAACACCTCCCTCGCATGCTCGGGTAGCCAAGCCCTTTGTGCGGATGGTTGTGCATGTGGCTAGCTGGTCTGATGTAAACCTGCAGACATCCGCTAGAGTCTCAGCAATTCTCCCGTTTTGGTTTAATTTAAAAAGAAAAATTAATAAGAGGTGTGGTATTGAACAGGTTTCATGGCTAAGAGAACCTGGGGTGGGGGACAGGCAGAACACATGGAAGGAGTATAACAAAGGTAGATAAATGTTTGAGCATAGGGGATTTGTTTCCATTTACCAGACTGCTGGAAGTATGTGTTAAGACCCCTTAAAATAATTGGGTCTAGTGTGCCATTAAGCGGCTACTTTAGTCCATTATCTAGAGGGTATCGAATCCAGACCTTACTGCAGAGGTGTATCAATTTGGAAGGCCTCAAACCAGGCGTTAATTTTAGAGATTTGAGGTTTTTCAGTAGACAACCCAGTGGGGTGTCTGTGGGTACAGTCGAAGACAATGTGGTACCCATTGGGTGACGTGGCTGTTACCCAGCTATTAGTCGGCATCCCAAAAGAAAAGCTGGCAACGAAAAATCAGGCTCAGGCTAGATAATCAGGTCGTCACAAGAATATCTAGGGGCCTCTGTGGAGCAAGTCCAGCAGAAAATAGCTCACCTGGTACCAGGATTTCTGGCAGCTGCAAGAGCTTGGGGGGAGGGGCTGGGAGCTATTTCTGAGAGGGAAATCACCCAATGGCCAATGTCCTAGGTCGTAGTTCAGCTAGAGGCCAGTCATATGGACTGGGGCAATGAAAAGCCAACCCCTTAGCCCAGGGAAGGCTGGCCAGGCCCTATTTGAGTGTCCAGGATCCCTCCCACCAATCAGAAGCTCCTTACCGATTAATATACCAGTGTGTGTTTGTGGGCTTGTGCAGTCTGGTATCAGGAAAGGTGGAACCATGAGGTCTGTGTAGACCTGTCTGGCTGCCTAGCCCACATGGCAGAGCACCACGTCGGAGCCACAGCAGCACAACTCATATGGTAGAAGTTTTTCAAGCTCCTGAGTGGTGGATGGAGTTGGTCTGCAGCATTGGTGGAAATCCACACAGTCGGTGATGGCAGGTAGCAGCAGATGAAGTCCAAGAGGTGTAGTGGTGGCAGCAGTGGCGGTAGGTTTGCAGCAGGCCTCACAGCGTTGGTCTTGTACTGTCACAGCAGCCTCACAGCACCCGGCTGTGGCTGCTGGTGGCAGGATGGGTCTTGCAGTTCCTGAAGTCTTCGTATCCTGGGTTTCGGCACCAATGTTAGACTTCGGCGCACAGCTTGGAACAGACAACACCAGACCAAACGGTTCCAAATGGGAGGGGGTTTATTCAGGGCAGAGGGCAAAGGCAATGAGAGAAATGGGAGAAGATGGTGAAGAAAGAGGAGAGAGAGAGGAGAGAAGTAGAGGCCAGCCATGACCACGTGGAGAGAGGGGAAGGAAAGGGGTAAGGGCAAGGGGACAGAGAGAAGCTAGAGGCAAGAGAGTAAGAGAATAAGAGATGGGTTTTTTTTCATCACCAGCAATTAGTTCAAACTACAACTTAGACATGACATTTAAAATAACAAACAGCACAGTTAATGTCGGTTTGGGAAAGTGCAGAAAGGAGAATGGCCATGTGATACTCTAGTTACTAAAATCTTCCAAAGACACAATGTGTACCTTCAATGCTCTGTGTTAGCCTTATGTAAAGAATCCATAGACTATATTGGGGTGGCAAATGACTGCTGTAACCTTTAAGTTGGATAAAGTCAATCCTTTCCATTAAATCTAGACAAGTATATGCATTAGGAACTGTTACTATGAACTAGTCTTTGGTTGAGTTCTTGCCTTCAGTGGCCTTTTTAAAAGTATAGATTTGAATTTTTTTCTCTCTCCATATTCTCCAGTGACACTAAGCATAAAGGACTGCTGATGTGGGAACTACATCTTATATGAAATTCTGAAAGAGACAACTGAGTGTAGTCCGATTATGACTTGGTATTCACAACTATTTCATAATTGTTTGGTTGCAATGAATAGAATACATTTGCACTAGTTCAAGCAGAGGGATAAAAATACCATATGAGAAGACTCCATATGGATTGCAGATTCCAGAAGCAACAGAAACAAAGAAGTTTCCAAAGGTAATTGTGAGTGACCACAGTCTGGCCTACAGATTCACTACCATGTGAGTGCTGTCCATATCTGTCTAGTGAGGTCACGGGCAAAGTCATGCAAGATAGTTTCCCATTTTTATACATAACAAGCAGGAGTAAGGTAAGCTAGGATGGTTAATTGGAGGTGAACTATAGGTCCACTAACATCTTCAGGCAGTACCTTACTGGGCTCCAGATTAGTGCCATAGCCTGCCACTAAGTTTGTAGTGACTGCTAATCCAATTTTACATATGCATTAGTTACTCTCATAGCCAGGATAAAATATCTGTCAAAAACAACTTAAGCATGGACAGATTTGTGTTTGAAGGGACAGTCCATCATAACAAGAAAGGCATAGCTACAGAAGCATGAAGCAACCAGTTGTATTCTGGCGCTCAAATGATTGTTCTTTTATTCAGTCAAAGGCCCCAGCACATGGAATAGTGCTGCTTATACTCATGGTGGGTCTTCACCACCTTCAAAGTTAAACAGTTCTGGAAACACCTTCACAGACATGCCCAGAAGGATATTTCCATGGTGACTTTAAAATCCATCAACTTGATAGCCATCACAACTTATCTTAAAACTTACCTTACGTTAAGGCTACCTTCTTAGGCTTAAAAACAAAAATATACCCTGCCCCAGCCATCCAGTGAGCTGACTCACTGGGGGAAAATTCATCTGTGTTATAGTTGTTCATCTGGTGATCTACACTAGACCCACACCAAGAGAAACAACAGATTTGACATTTATGCTGTAGAAAACATATTAGAATATTAATTATGCTTACTTCTCAGTGTGAGGTTAACATTTTGGCTCTTCATTGCTAATTCCAGATCAGAGATCAGAAAAACATTTTTTATTATAAAGGACCAGGCAATAAATGATTTTGGTGTTTCAATTCACTTAGTCGCTGTCAAAACTCAGTATTACTATAGTACTAAGATACCAGAGACTACTCACGCACAATAGATAGACAGAGCAGGGTTTCAGACAAAGTTAACTCTAAAAACAGAAATCCAGGAGTGGGGCTTGAACTTTACCTTACTTTAAGGCTACCTTAGGCTATAATTCCAGCACTTGGAATGCTGAGGCAGAAGAATTGTCCTGAGCTTGAAGCCAGTGTGGATCATCTGTGAGTTCACGGCCAACTTGGGCTACAGGCTGAGAAATAGTTAAACATAATAGAAGGCAAAAAGGAGTTGTTCTGATAACCAACCATTTTTTTTTTGGCCAAACTGTTTTACATCATTTCTTCCTCTTCTCTGAGATGCCTAAGTTCTTTTAAATTCACACTGTCAGAGGATACAACTCACCTCTCAGTTTTACTGTACTCATTAAGAAATGTGTGCTTTTTAAACTTTATTTCCCATCTTCTATCTAGGCATTTGTTTTTCATTGCTGTGGACAAACTTCCATTCATGAGAAGACAATGCAGATAGCATGTCAGTTTCTCTGTCCTCAAGGACTTCAGTTCCAATGATCGTCTGTTCTATTCCACCTAATCTACTTACCTTCTCCTGGAGTCTCTCTCCAATGACGCAAACTACCCTTAAAATGTGGATGTCAAAATGCTCACCAAGAGTCAGTCTTTCTTCTAATTCTCTGTGGAAGAGTGACTCAGATGATGACAGTCCTTTGAGTCACTGAAGCCATTGAGACTTCTGATAGACCAGTTCTATGACTTGCCATTATCGGCCAGCCTGGTCTTCTCAAGTCCTGCTATCCCTCCTTGCAGTTTAGACAGGAAACATCCAATGCTACCCTCTTCATTTACTCCATTACGTCCTTTCCCCAGTTCTCCACCCCTGCCACACCTACGCCTGAGCACAGAGTGTGGTAAGAAGGTAAACACAGCCACCAACTTCAGCTCTCGTAAGGGCATCCCACATACTCACAATCATATCACATTTCTATTATTAATAGAGTTCATTTTTCCACTTGTGGAAAAACTTTTTATCTTTTCTATCTCTTAATCCCCCTCAAAGCCACCACCCATACCCAGTTATCCTGTGTAATTGAGAAAATAGGTACCACCTAAGCTTGCACTTCCCTCGGTTCGGAAACACTGCCTTTAGTGAGCTGTGTCTTGTGGCAGACACAGTCTGCTAAATGCACATGTCCTTAGGGCAGGATGCCCACAATTTGATTCACTAAGGGAACTGTGTTCATTTTCCCAGAAATGAGAAAAGAGAGAACAATAACATGACAAGACGTTAATTCCCCCCAAAGGAAAGAGAACTGTGGCTTTTAAGTGGGTCCCAGAAGCAGGGATTCATGTCCTCTTCCCACACAGAGGCTTGAAGAGATAGCATAAGATTAAAAGGAAGCTGCATGTTCTCTATAGGAAGGCTAATCTCAGGCAGTAGGGCTCCCAACTCCTGAGTTCCATGGCTGCCTGAGCCTCTTGTCTCCAAAGACCCACAGGAGGCTTAAAAGGAAGCATCATGAATTGTCAGAGTATCCTTGCAATATTCTGGGTGGCATAAAGCCTTTAACAGTCCTGCTTAACCCTTCACTGGAGTCTCTATTGTGAGTGAGCTTGAATTTCCAGACAGATTGGTGGTTGCTCATGACCAGCTAAATTCATTTCAGAGAATGACAGGAAGGAAAACATTTTTATGTGCTATATTTAAAAGGAAAATGCAGCCCACTACATTTGATCCTGCACAATGCAACTCTGAGGAATAAATTTCTGCTGGTGGATTTCTGAAGTGCATTTCTTTTCTTTTTTTCCTTTTTTTTTCTTTATTCACTTTACATACACTTACTGCCCCCCCTCCCAGTCACTCCCTTCTGGTTACCCCCTCCCACAATCCATCTACATCCCCCTGCTCCTCTGCTCCCCTTCTCCTCTGAGTGGGTGGACCCCCCCAGGTATCCCCCCACCCTGACACATCAAGTCTCTGTGGGGCTAAGCACAATCTTTCCCACTGAGGCCAGACAAGGCAGCCCAGCTAGAAGAACATATCCCATATACAGGCAACAGCTTTTGGGATAGCCCCTACTCCAGTTGTTCAGGGCCCACATGAAGACCAAACTGCACATCTGGCACATATGTGTGGGCAACAGGGAGTAGGGGAGGTCTATCCTGTTCTTTGGTTGGTGGTTCACTCTCTGAGAGTCCCAAGGGTCCAGGTTAGTTGATTCTGTTGCTCTTCATTTGGAGTTGCTATCATCTTCAGGACCCTCAATCCTTCTTCCTATTCTCTATAAAAGTCCCAAGCTTGGTACAATGTTTATCTGTGGATCTCTGCATCCCTCTGAATAGACTGCTACATGGAGCCTCTCATAGAACAGCCATGCTAGACTACTGTGTGCAAGCATAACAGAATATCCTTAATAGTATCAGGGATTGGTATTTGCCCATGAGATAAGTGTCACATTGGGCCCATTATTTGTTGGGCATTCCCTCCGTCTCTGCTCCATCCCCAAGTCCCTGCATTTCTTGTAGACAAGATAAATTTGGAGTTGACAGTTTTGTGGGTGGGTAGGTATTCCTGATTCCACTGAGGTTCCTGCCTGGCTACAGGAGGTAGCCTCTCTGATGTGCATTCTTATTTAAGTAAAATGCATAAAATGTGAACTGAATGAAAGTGAGGGTGATATCATTTCCAGTCTTCATGGCTAATACTTGGCTTCACAGTAGAAATTCTTGGGATTCCAACTATAATACAATAGAGCTATCTTTTTTTAACCTATTAAGTTTACACACCTAGAATATTACATTAAAATTTCTATGCAGTCCTATCGAACAGTATGATTCCACTGTTCTCAACAAAAGGTAAAGAAAAAAAACAAGATGTGCTTTTCAAAGGAGCATAGAAAGCTAGAAAATCTCGTATCACCAGGAGTGAGCAAAGAGGCCTTGGATGGGGAAGAACGTGAGTGGAAATCAATTTTACTTGCTTTGGTCTCACAATGGATTTTGCAAAGTAAAGGGTGAAAAATCAATCTTGTCAAATCAGTGAGTATTTATATACTTGAAGAAGGCTAAAGGTCTTGGATTGTGTATTAGACCATAGAACATTCTTGTCCCCTCTCACATCATGAAGGGCTACAACATGAAGGTTGAACTCTTTTCTGTACTGAGAGAACAGTGACAAGTTTTGCCATGTTCGTCATCAAGATGCATCCAAGGCAGAAGCCAAACCTGATATTAACTTTCCTGTCTCATTTTAAACAGCTTGAAGACATTACACCTAACAGAGGCCTCCTCCTCCTCCTGCATCTGATGGTGCTCACTAGGAAGCTGGCCGCTAAACTGTATTATAAGACTGATATCCTGAGATCATAGCCAGACTTTACTGAGTAGCAAACCATTACTCTGAACGTGGCCTCGTGGAACAAGACAGGAAATCAGAGTATGGAAAGTGTGTGCCTTGAGCAAAGGGATGCTGTGTCACTCTCTGAACTTCCCTTTCCTGGATATGAAAGAAAGATTACAGATAAGTGTTAAAAAGAAAATCAGAAAAGACAAAGAACTGTGCCCTCTGTCCTGGAAAAGTTGGCTAGGAGGCAGACCAGGAGCTGGATTTGCAGAAAGTTTAATTGCAGCAAACTCAATTACCTATTGTAAGAAAGTTGTCCAACACCACTTTTGGGTTCCATATACTCTAGTGAGTCTTTTAAAATATCTGTCTGGTACAATTGCCACACTTAGACACATGGAAGAGTCATGAAAGCCAACATAAGTGACAGTGTGCCCTACCATGACACTTGACTCCCTAAGCAGCCATATCAGTGGCTTTGTTCTTATGGAGAAGTTCCCAAAGTGAGTTTTTTCTGAGGCTTCTCTAGCTATAAAATTAATATACATTTTATATTTATATCATAACGTATTATAATCATTATGTGTGGCAACATTTGTGAAAGGTCTTTGCTCCAAGTCCAACATGGGAATCATATAATAACTACTCTATACATCTTTGATAAAATAACAAAAATAACCACCATTATGTTACTGTATATTAGACTTCAGGCAAATCAGCACAGACTTGATGGCTATTAGCCATCAGCAGGTATGGCCAAGCATTCTAAAATGCCTCCAAAGTATTTGACCTTAAAGTCAGGCTATTACCCCGATAGGCTTGATCAAAGCAAGCAATCTATTTAGAAGCAGGCAGTATTTTCCAGCTTTTCACAGACCAGAATGTCAGTGATATGTGTTCCTCCTGCTTCTGGCCTGACAGGAAGTAAACTTCTATGCTGGGACCTTCTAATACATGACAAGGAACTCAGTAGTCTCGAGAGGCTGAGAGAAACCCTTGACTGACAGCCAGTGGGAAAACAGGGGTCACTGTCCTACAGCTACAAGAATTGGTTTCTGACAATAAGCATGAGCTCATAAAAAGAAAAAAAATGACCCATAAACCCCAAATTTAAAACTTGCAGGCAAATACATGTGACAAAACTAATCCTGATTGCCAAATTAATCAGACTAAGAAATGCCTGAGATGTTAGTGTTACACATTTTTGGGCCTGTCTATGAAGGTGATTCCAGAGAGAAATTGATGAAAGGGAAAAGGAAGAGACTTTCCGTGAATTTGGGGGCTGAATAAAAAAGAAAATAAGAGAAAGATCAATGTTGGCATTCCTTTTTCTCTAGTCCCTAGTACACTGAGATGTGAGCGGGCAGCCTAAAGAGCCTGGTGCCTCAGCTGAAAGCAGCTCTCTGCCACGATGAATTTCCTTCCACAATGGACTCAATCCCCTTAAATCAAATATCCAAAGTCAAACTTCCCTCCTTTAAGTTGCTTCTTCTCAGCTATTGAGTCAGAGATGACAGAAGGATCTAATACACTATGGTTCCAGTCCCGTAGAGACCCTAAACAAAGAATCTAGCTCTCTGTACCTGAAATTCTGACCTATAGGAACATAACATAAGCAATTTCTGTTGAATTAACCCAGTAAACGTGTAACAATTTGTTGGGTAGCAGCCTAAAACTATTACAGATGGAAGAAAAACAGCAAACTTAGGAGCAGCAAATGAGTAGTCACTGTTGTCCAAAGTGTAGGTAATATCTCCATCACCCTATCCTGTGACAGGAGGATTTTTGTCACCGACAAGGTCAGTCCACTGTGTTCTTGGCTCATAAAAAAAAAAAGAGTTAATTTGCAATACCAAGCTTAATCTTCTAAGATGGTGCTGTACTATATCTACCTGACTCACCGAAAGGTCGAAGTTGACTTGCCCCAAGAGTTACCAAGTCTGGAGCCTCTCAGGTTGAATCCTGTGATCCCAGGAAGCACTGTGTAATGTCCAGACCGTTGCTTCTCAGTATCACAGCGAAACCTATGGCTTACAGACTTGCTTTTCAATCCATGTTCCAAGGACCTCTAGGAAACTGGGAAGGGTATTTAGGATCTGTAGAGCAGAGCTCTGTAGTGAAATACATGGCAAAGCATGTGATTAGTAACAGATTTGGCTTTCTGATTTTACCAGTTGCTAACTGAGATGTTTTAGAATTCCCTCGGCCTTTCTGTACCCCTGTCTGGGGGGGGGGGGGATAAAAGTCTTAAAATTAATATAAGTCACTAATCTATCATGCCTATCTTTTAGTGAGCCCTGAAAAATAGGAGCCATTTATCTACATGTGATGCTGACATGATTTTATTTTAAAACCCGAAGGCTAGGTTTTAATTAGATTGTAAAGCCCCACCCCTGTACCCAGAATAGACAGCTGAGCACACTTTGGTTCTTTCTTTCTGAACCGAAGTGTCTGTTTATTGACTGACCACTCCAGACTGGTACACAGAGTACCAGACATATCAGCCAAAGCTAGAACTAAAACACCATCCTTTTCCTGTCCTTTTCTCTTGCTTTCTCCATTCATCATAACATGAATTATGCTAGCCATGTACACCTACTCCAAAACAAAAAAAATATTGTAAAGCAACAACACGTTAGTCTACATAATATGTTAGGTTGTGATCTGAAAACAGGTAAAATGCTTGTTTTAAAAGAGGGCATCATGAAGCCAAACTTACATCCATCATTCTCATATCTGAAGAATTTTAGTGCTGTTTAAAAAAAAAACATAACCAAAAGCAACTTGGGGAGAAATAAGTTTATTTTGCCTATTGTTTCCATATCACAATTTATCATCAAAGGTAGACATGGCAGGAACCTGGAGGCAGGAGCTAATGCATAGGCCATGGAGGTGTGCTGCTTACTGGCTTGCTCATCACAGTTTGCTGTTTTCTTTTAGAATTCAAGATCACCAGCCCAGAGCTCACCATGGAAGGTAAGCTGGGCACTCCCCATGTCATTTCTTGATGGGGGGGGGGGATGTCCTAAAGCTTAAGGTACTTTTCTCAATTGTGGGTCCTTCCTCTCAAGTGACTTTAGTTTATGTCAAGTTGCCATAAAACTAGTGGAGAGGGGTGTTTTAAGTGTCATTTATACAGCTTTGATGGTGCAATTGGTTGCATTGCATTGGGTTAATAAAGCATTCAAAGATGTAAACCACTAGTAAACACAATTACATCCTTACTCATAAAAGTGGATCTTTTAAAGGAGTCTTCTATCGCTAAGTGAAGTGCTTTAACATTCCCCTAAATTGCAACAAGGGACACAGTGTCATTTTTGTGAAGATGACCATTTGTTGTATGGATTTATGAGTTAATTGTAATATTCTTCTAGTAATTCTGTTACAGTTTTGGATTACCATAGAAAGGGTTTGTCTTAGCCTGTGAAACACCAGGCTATTGTTTGAGTGTTTGAGTGTGTGTGTGTGTGTGTGTGTGTGTGTGTGTGTGTGTACCGTGTTCCTGTTTATATGTTTATGTATGCATGTATGCATGCACATTTGTCCCTTTAAGTGTGAAGACTATAGGTCAACACTAAGTGTCTTCCTTAATTGCTCCTCTCCCCACCCTTTTTGTCCTTTGAAACAGAATTTCTCGTGAACCTGTCTGCAATTTGCCATTTTGGCTAGATTGCCTTTGCCCCTGCTTGAAGTAGATTGAAAAGTGTTTGCTGCCATGCCCAACTTTTACAGGGGTCCTGGGGATCATCCTGGGCACTTGGTTGTCATGCCTACACTTTCTGGGCCAATTTTCTAGTCCTAAACTGATGCTTTCTGAAAGAAAACACTGGCAAAAATGCTCATAGCTTCTGCTCCTTAGCAAAAGACGGACTAAAATGTAAGAGATAGAAAACCGTATCTGTTGTTAGAGTACGCCGGTCTCATTAACTTTTCCTCCTTAGTGTCTGGAATAGTGGCTGGCACAGACAAAGGCACTCACTAAATAATCCCTGAATAAACAAATTCAGTGACCTTCTGTTCATTAGCTGCCTATAAATTCTGAGTAGAGAAAGGAAAGATAATCCAGTTAAGAAACAGACCAGGGGTGGGGGTTTTATTCAAACTAGAAATGTATGGCATATAGCACCTGAGAAAGAAACTGTTCTCGGTAGAATCCATTATCACAAAGTTTTCATTCCCCAATGGAAATTTCCAGAGGCTCTGTTGTAAACCATTTTGTGACTGGACATTTATGAGTAGCAAGACTTTTGCTTGAGTAAGTATGTGCCAATAGCGCCATCTTCTGGAAGAACTTGTTGTGACTTTTAGAACAGGATTCTAGATATTTTCATATAGCAAGTTAAATTAAGAAGCACCGGAAAATTATAACAGATATATCTTTAAAGATCATGTAGGCCATATATAATCTTATATGTAACAATTTCCCTTAAATGATTGCAAAATTTTCTTTCTTTATAATGATATAATAGAACCTCAAATTCATCTCTCAGAGCAAGAACTACAACCATCCATACTAAACTGCATCCTAGGTTTTGCACAAATACGAAACAGAAAAGCAGTTAAAATCCATTAACTGACCACCTCAGGAATCTTGCCCAAGAGGAATTTCTGCAACTGTATCTGGGTCAAACAACATAGTGGCCACTTCACCTGAGTGGCTAAAAACATTTGCTACCTGCTGATGACACTGAGCTGAAGTTTCCATTTTATTTGGCTTTAATTGATTCTGTTCTATTTTAATTCACCACATATGTGTACTTCAGGATTTCTCAACCTAGGCACCATCTTCATGTTGACTGGATAATGCTTTGTTGTGGGTGAGAGGCTATCCCGTGAACCGTATGACAACTAGCTAGATGCCAAATCGTGCACAGTTGAGAATTCCCAGTAGTACAAATCTCCTTAGTGAAAACAACTATAACTGTCTGCAGCCATTGTCAATATTTGAGCATGGGGGAAGGGGAGAGTGATCAAAAAATCATCCACAGTTGGAAGCTCTGAAGAGCAGCAAGTATACTGCCCAGCAGGGTTCTAGAATATATTTACTATGCATATGGGATTTGAGGTGGAAAATAAACGTGCTTCTATATCTAACACAGCCAGTTGTGCCAAAAGGGAGAAAAGATTAAGAGCATAAACACCAACAAAGAAACACTGTCCTTCTTTGTCTCCCTTTCCATGTCAGGGAAATGAAGCTGGACCATAATAACAGAAAATTCTGTCTTAGCTGAAACTGTCCAGGTTAACAGCAGACAATTTACGTTTGCATCTGGCTCCTCTGTCCTTGATCTCAGTAATTGGATATATTGATCAGTCTGAGCTTCACTGTATCACCTGGCGAAGGTAGTAAATAGTATCCACCTGGGCAGTTGGCTGTGAAGGCTCAATTAGACGGTGCATACAGTGTTCCTTGCTTGGTGACTGGCATGTAGGACATGTTCAAAACCAATAGCTATTTTTAGACAGTCACGTTTAAGCAGAGGACAGGCAATCTTCACACTCTTTAACCAGTACCCGGAGTGTTCTTATTAAAAATAAGGGTCTTGCTGGAAAGAAATAAAAAGAAAACACTAGTCTACAATTATAAACCTTGGTTTATTTGAAACTCCAGTAGCAGGAGTTTCAAAACCATTTTTCAGTTGCTTGTGGATCCAGTCCCTCCACAATTAAAGGTGTAAAAGGAAGCGCTTCAGGTCTTCCGGGAGGAGGAGTCCAGTAATCTTATGATGCTGCCGAATGCCAAAGCATTTCCGGATTCTCAGGCGGCATAGCTGCATCAAAGACAGGGGTCCTAGAGAAAGAACATGGAGCAAATCCTGTTTGTTTTGCTAATCTAGGATTGCCTTTTAAATCATGCAATATATAATATTCTTTTACAGAAATACTATATACTTTAAGACCATGTTTTTACTTCTTTTTGAAATTATAATTACACCAATTCCCCCTTCTGTTTCCTCCCTCCAAACATCCCTGCATACCCTTTCTTTCAAATAAATTCACGGTCTCTTTTTTCATTAGTTGTTATTTGCATTTATGAAGGAGGCATTTTTTAGACCATGATCTCTCTTTTCCTGTATCCAATTATTGTTGGTGTGTGCCTGTGCATGTGGATTTTGTTAAAGCATGGGCCCCAGGTCATTTTCTTGTGAACTCAGTATTGAGACTACAACTGAAATGATACTGTGGCTTCTCCTGTCCTGTAGCCTTACCACAAGCTACAAGTAAACTTAGTTGTGGATCTCTCAGGTGATGGGGAACAAGAAGTGAAGACAAATACAGTCAAAGGCATGTGTGTAAGCTCTAGATGGAGCCCTAACAGCACTTTCAAAAAGGGACTGGTTGCAAGTGAAGGCACCATCAGATTATGTTCAAGGCACAGGCCAGCAAACTTCACAGCACACACTTTAAGAGAAATGGAAGTAAACCTAACTACAGTACGGAGTGTTAAAGGATGTGACTAATCAGAGGCAACAGTGGGAGGTCCTCATAAAGGTCAATGAAGAAGAGGACTTCAGAGCAAGCTTGTTGGGAGTCATTTCACATTTCCGAGAAAACATGTTTTAGATGCCACGCATGGGAGGAGAGGGGGATACTATTCTTGAAATTCTTCCCTTTCGCTTCTAAGAAAAGGAAGGAGATCTCCACCTTTCCTAACTTCCATACCAAGCCCAACTCAGAACACAGTTACATTTCAGCTAATACTCCCAAGTCCCATACCCTTGAAGAAAGACAGAAATTTAATTAAGCTGCCTCCCTGAGCACGGAGCACCAGGTAAGCTGAATCATCAAGGAAACTCAGGGACAGAAACTGATGCGTTCTATCTACAGGTCTAACATTTTGTGCTTGCCTGGGACCATTTCTTGTGGGCAATTGGACTGCTAAGAAATGGCTCACCAGAATCCTAAAAGTGACTCCTAAATCCAAAACAAAGGTCATTTCCTTCAGTGGTAAATTAAACTTTGTTTGGAGTTCCCCAGGATGAAACCTAGAGCATTTCGTTGTAGGAATTGTGCTCTCTCATCAAGCAACACTCCTAAGCTGGCAAAACCATGGGCCTTACTGTCGCCACGTCAAGTGTGAATGAAATAAAGAAATTAAGAAAAAAATCTAGGTCTCTAACAACTGCTTTAGGGAATAAAGTAGAAAGAAAACACTGAGCCAGGCATGGTGGTACACATCTTTAATCCTAACTGTCAGGCAAAGGCAGGGGGATTTCTGTGAGTTCAAGGTTAGCCTGATCTACGTAGTAAGTTCTAGGACAGCCAGGTGTATACAGAGAGGCCCTGCCTCAAGAAAGAAAGAAAGAAAGAAAGAAAGAAAGAAAGAAAGAAAGAAAGAAAGAAAGAAAGAAAGAAAGAGAGAAAGAAAGAAAGAAAGGAAGGAAGGAAGGAAGGAAGGAAGGAAGGAAGGAAGGAAGGAAGAAAGGATTATATGAAGAGGAAGGAGATATACCCACCCCACTATGTGACTTTGCTGGACCCTGAGGCACAGTTGTCTCTGTATATCACATTCCCAATAAAAATATTAAAACTGGTATTTTACAACAATGATAGCATAAAGAAGAATATAATTCTGGTTAGGTTTTATTCATCTTTCTTCTGTTTTAATAGGAATTAAAATATTTCTGTGGGCCCTGAGGAACTGTAAGAGGAAGTGGCCCTGTGTGTATACCTAGAAATTTTTCAAACAAGAAATCGTCAAGATGCAGGCAGAAATGCCCAGTGATTATCCCACAGTTTAATGGAAAGAGAACTCTAGTTGATTCCTTCTGCCTATATCAGTCTTTCTTGGCCTGCCCTGCAATTCTAAGAAGTGCAGGCAACTGCAGGATGGGCAATTGCCCTGGGGCAGTGCGAGTAGGAAGAAGACCTTGGACCACTTTATCTTTCTACCCAATCCATCCCTACTTCTCAGCCTGTGGGTAGAAAATAGCCAGCTTATTTGACATCAGAGTCCTTCAGATAGAAAGATCTGCTTCAGAGTCCCACAGTCCAAAAACAAAGCACAATCAACACTCTGGTAAAAAATAAATAAAAATAAAAATAAAAATAAAAATAAAAATAAAAATAAAAATAAA
>NW_021604589.1:3053217-3059849 GCF_004785775.1 Grammomys surdaster | reverse complement strand
ATAAAAATAAAAATAAAAATAAAAATAAAAATAAAAATAAAAATAAACCCACCTAATAATACAGTCAGATTGCCTCGAAATCTAAAGAGGTCTTTGGTCCAAGAAATGCCTCTTCTCCTGTGCTGACCACTGTTTAGTTATTTGTGTGAGCAGTGTGAGTTCTTATTTACAGAGGAGTGTGGTAAACTTTCAAGAGTAAATATATCTTGATTGGTGTAAATGATTAAACAAATGCCCTAAACTCTCAGTTAGCTATGTCTTAACCCCAGCAATCAATTACTCAGTGATTTGGCTGGTATACAGGGCAGTTCAGACATCTTGAGAAACCAGACAATACCTAGAAGGCATCTGTTGAATCACTCTAAAGCAGTGGTTCTTAGCCTGTGGGTTGTGACCCCTTAGGAGGTCAAATGACTCTTTCACAGGGGTTGGCAACAGGAAACATAGACACATAGACATTTACATTAAAATTCATATATGTAGGAAAATAACAGTTATGAAGTACCAACAAAAATCATTTTATGGTTGGGGTTCACCACTAATACAAATACACAGGAGGAACAGTATTACAGGGTCACAGCATTAGAAAGATTGAGAACCACTGCTCTAGAACATGTTTTATTTAATTTTAATATCAAGTACTTTTAGATAATAGCTGACCTCTTTAAAAACTGGCCAAACAGCCTGACTCCAACATATCAAACAACAAAAGGCTAAATTTTACTTCACTAGCAATGATGTGCCTTGTTGCATTATCTCACGTTCCCCATGCATGGTGAAGGCAGAGAGTGATCTTTATAGAATTGGAAGTCAGAACTTAGTAAAGACCTGCCTCACACTAAGGATCAAAGGAGTCTCTATGGGTTAGGGCTTAGATTTGAGGAATGGATAGTCACCTTCTCTCTGTAAGAAGATCTGGATCAGAGGACTCTCCAGTGGCACCAGATCCACTGGACATTTGCCATCAGCATTCTTGGCTTGAGCATTTGCACCGAAGTCCATGAGCAGATGCACTAGCTCCCCACTGGACATCCTGGCCACTACATGAAGAGGAGAATCCAAGCCTTTGCCTTGATTCACAGATGCTCCTAAATAGTCACAAGAACAAAAGATGTCAAAGAGCAGTGTCTAGTCATCCCCTTTCTTGAAACACAGACTCTGAAAAGACTTTAAATATGGGAATTCATGAGGAACATAATTCTGTGAGATTGGGAGCTGATTTCATTTTTTGCCATTTAATATAATAAGAAAATTGGGCACTGGATATACAGCTCTGTTGGTAAAATGCTTGCCATGCAAGAATGAGAATCGGTGTTCAGTCACCAGCACCCAGAGAAAAACATGAGTGTGATAACACGTGCTCGTAATGTGCTGGAGAGTGGAGACACAGATACCCTTGAAGCTAGCCCAGCCTAATCAGTGAGCCCCTGGTCCCAGCGAGAGACCATGTTCCAAAAATCAATGGATGGCTCCTGAGGAACAACATCTAAGGTTAACCTTTGTCCTCTACAATCATGTGCACATGTACACACACACTCTTGCATGCATATACACATGCATCTCCCTCCCTACATGAACATGCACACTTTCACACAAATACAATAAAAGGAAATTTTATTTGACAATGTGACTGAAAGGACAATGTGATCTGTGTAGTATATGGCGTTAACAATTCACCACTACAGAGCATTATACATGGGAATGATACAGTTAAGAGAAACTCTGGGTATCGTGAAAGCTGCAAATTCACTATTAATGCAGTGTATTAGTACAGACCATGAATGCGACTATATGGGGAAACCTTGCATACATCAAGAAGCTGGATTCATATACTGAGCAGCCAGCACTGCATTTAAAGCCATGGGACATGAGACTGTGTGAGCTGGATCATTAAACACAACCAATCAGGGAGACATTTTTCCCCCTAAGTTGGAATAATAGATTGTTACCACAGGAAGGCTGACAAGTTCTCTTTAGGAGTAAGGTGAACTTCTGGGACCATCCCTATCAAATTCTACATCCACCATCTAAATAAATCCCCACCCCTGCTTAGAGCCTGGTTCTCACTGAGGTATATGCAGGCGCCCACCTTTTACCTGAGCTGCAAACTCCGTCCACAAAAATCAAAAAAATCAAATCAAATCAAATCAAATAAAAATAGGATGCCTGGTTGCCCAGTCAACAAATCAACAAATAGTAGTTTTACTTTGTGAGAGATGCCAAATATGGCCCTGATCTGGGTTTTAAATGCCTCAAAGCTTAAACTCTCCCTAAAATAATAGGAAGGAGGGAGAGTGGCAGAGAGAACTGATGAATAAGAACTGCTACCAACCAAGGGAAAATAAACATAGGAACGTGAAAATAGTGTGGGGAGAGACTCCTAGAGCCTTAAAGGAGGATCACAATGTAGATAAAGAGTTGCTCTAATGTCCCCAGTGTTGGGAAGGGGACTGAACAACCATAAGGGAGTGAAAGGGAATGATAGTACATCCCTTCAAGACATAAAAACTGTTTATGGCAGACTAATTCTCTAATGGGGAAGAACTGTGGAAGACGACTGTCCCAAATAGGGAGAGTCAGCTACAACCCAGTGGCTTTGCATGCTTTGCAGAACTCAATCACATAACTGTCCAGCTAGAGAGAGGCAGAGGCCAGGGAGGAAAAACTAGCAATAAACAAGGACCACCCTGAAAAAAGGTGTGGGTGCTATCATCAGCATCAGCATCATCTTCTTCTTCCCCCCTCATTGTCATGCTACTTAGAAGTTTGACAACTAAAATGTAAACCGTGTAGAATAACTTCCCGTCAGAACAGTGTGGTCTTGCTCAATTCCCTTGCCTACATTCCTCTCATATGACAGGAGGATCTTTAGGGGTCATTTAATTTACTCTTCATTTTCATGCCTTATATATTTTTTGACTAACCTGACTCCAGCAGCTTCTTGGCACAGGCTACCTGCTGGTTTTTACAAGCCACATACAGAGGTGTTCCGAGGTGGCTGATGTTATAGTCAATATTTGCTCCATGAGCTGCAAGGGACTCGATGCACTTCACATGGCCTATAGCACACACACAAAAAAAGAAAAAAAGAAAGAGAAGGAAAGGAAGGAAGGAAGGAGGGAGGGAGGGAGGAAGGAAGGAAAGAAAGAAAAAGAAAAAATAACAAGTTACAGCATAACTTTGCTAAACAGTATATATTTAAATGTACCCTCAACATATCCACCAATCAAAAGCCATGTTATTTTACTTAGAATGGAGAATAATTTTAAATACTCGTAGCAGAGAGTAAATGTCTGTCCCAAGCCATTAGGCCAACTCTCCACTGAACATCCTACCCATCCATCTCTCCCCATGAAGAGAAGAACTGGGCTCTTTGCCTTGATTCCCCAAAACAAAAGGAAGGTCAGCCAAAGAGCAGACATCCAACCATCAACAAAACGTCATTTGTGGCTGCGGGTGGAAGTGCATTCACTAGTCATGGAAAGCACTCCGCAGCTATTTACTTTTATTGATCATGTGTTTGTAACTAGTCTGATCAGGGAAGAGCTATGGAGAAACAGGGCTAAAGATGATCCTGAAGAAAGACATGGAATGAATAACAAGACAAAGAAGGAAGCTGAGAGCCTGCAGAGGTTGGAAGCAATAGGCCACGGTGAACACAGACAAGTCTTAAAACCTGCCAAATCCCATGGACTCAAGGCCCAGTCTGTCAAAATAAGTTTGGTCAAAGCTTAGAACTGTGAGCAAAAAAACAAAACAAAACAAAACAAAACAAAACAAAAAAACTTTCTCTCGAGTTGTTTTCATCCAAGTTCAGTGCTGAATGGATAAAGAAAATATGGTACATGTATAACACAGAGTTTTATTCTGCCATAAATAAGAACTAGATTATACTGTTTGCATAAACATGAACAGAACTGGAGATTACCATATTAAGCAAAATAAGACAAACCCAGAAAGACAAATACAAACTACACATTCACTCATATGTGGAACCCAGATTACATGAGCACACTTGCTCTCTGTTTCCCTCCCCCTCCCTTCCTCCCTCCCTCTCTCCCTCCCTCCCTCCCCACCCTCTCTCCATAAAAGTAGAAGGGAAGCTACTTGAAAAGGAAGATGTCTGGGGGAAGAAGGGCAGGAGAGGGAAATGCAGCTGAATGGAGAAAATGTTAGTATGAAACCTATTGCTTCCATACAATTTGATACTGACCTTGCTTTCTATGAGATCAAATATTCCACAAAGATCCATAATCTCCTATGTGTGTAACCCTTTTCTAGAAAAATAGCACTGAAAGGGTGATTCTCAAACTTAAATGTGCATCAGAGGCTGGAGTAAGTCCCAAGAGTCTGCATTCGAAAGTCCTGTCATATAAATGCCCCTACTACCAAAGCACCTTTTGAAAACTACTGCTCTAAAATATCCCTCTGCTTTCCTGTTTCTATAGAGCTTCCTTGAAGGATTGAATGAAGTCCCTAAATATTACCAATGGATTTACCTCTTTTAGCAGCCTCATGGATGGGAGAGGCCAGGTCACTCCCAGGGTGGGGAGCGGCTCCATGCTGTAGCAGCAGATTCACACAGTCCTGACTGCCACTGACACAAGCGTTAAACAAGGGAGTTCGCCAGTCAATAGTCACGCCATTCACCTGCAAAGAAAGTCCAACTTCAGGATGAAGAGATGGACTAATGCCAACTGAACTCAAGCTTAATCCTTCCACTTTCAAGGTGTTTTTTTAAAAACTTCTCTGAGAATTAAATTCCATCTTTTTCAATAAAATGAGAGCCACCAAATTCTGAACAATTGTAATGGGAAAAAATAACAAAGTATAAAATAGAAGGCAATAATAATGTTACTGAATGGTCTTTCTTCCCTGCCCTCCTTGGGGTCATGAATCTAGTAGTTATGATTTCTGTAGTATAGCTTCCAAATTAATATATCTATTTTAAACACCCATCCTACGACAGTAGTTAGAGTAATCTGAAATTGATTTTTAAAAAGAATATTTTTTTCATTTAAAAGGATGATACTCATGGAGATATCCTTAACAGATACAAAAGATGTTATTCAGTTTATTCATTAATAAGAAAATTGGTAAGATGGTAGGGTTAGATCAAAGAAAAATTTATATGGTTAGTCAATATGATACTCAAATACATTTGCAAATAGATACAGAACTGGTTAACAAGACTGTAAAACTATAGATTTCAGAGCTACTTTTTATTAGAATAGATAAAGACCTCACCGAAATTTACAAGCTAGCATCCATCTCATTATGTTTGGAATACAAACAAACAATAGATAGCAAGCCCAAATATACATGGACACTTCTATCTTGCCATATAATCATATGCAGCTGTTAAATGGAGGCACTGAATTCACCACCAAAATCTCTTTCAAGGGAAGGCCAAGGCCTAGGTGAGGTACAGAAGATGCAGAGGGGAACTTCAAGGAGATGCTCACTCTCAAAGTTCCATAGTGCCACAGGACCATAAAGTGACTGTTCCTTTAATGTTGCCATTCCAGTTGCTTCTTTTGTATGTAGTTTTGTCATAAATGACAAGAAACCTCACTATTCTCCTGTTCTAAAACAAATGGATTAATATAATTTGCCCAATTTCACTTCCAGACTTTTGTGTTGGCTGTGTCTTATGGATGGAAGCTCTTACTTTCACCATTTAGCTGATTGGTTCTAAGATCCTTCTGTTTCAGATTAGACATCATTTCCAATAGGAAGCTCCCTTTGAACTCCCCCACTGGTAATAGATGAACACTAGTATGTGCCCCCGATAAGCCCTACTAAACCCATGGCTCTTTGCTAGTTTCCAAACTGGCACAAGCTCTTTCCCTCCCACTGTGCACATTCCTTTACAATATGGCTCTGCAACCCCTCCCATCACAAGACGGAGGCTATTTTTCCAATACTTGAATGCAGGCTTGCCTACAAGACTTACATTAGCCAATATGACAGTAGCAAATGGGATGCAAGAAAAAGGCCTGCCCTATTTTGCTTCCCTTGCATTCCCTGCTCTCCTGTTAACAATTCCAGGCCACTTGCTAAAGGATGAGAGACTACACAGAGATGTTCTTACTCCAGCATCCCAGCCATCCCTAGCTGAAGTTCTCACCATTTTTTTTTTGCAGGATTTCATTCTCTGATACCCAGAGACATGAAAGCAGGGATATTACAATTACATAGCAATATTTATTAATATTTATTAATGCTGTCTAATAAATAAAATGGTTCAGACGCTAAGCACAGTTTTTGGAGTGGTTTTAAATAGACCCCATAGACCAGATGTGGTGGTGCATGACTTCAATACTCAGGAGGCAGAGGCAGGAGGATCTCTGAGTTTGAGGACAACTTCGAGTTCCAGGACAAACAGGGCTACAGAAAGAACCCCTGTCTCAGGAGGAAGAGAAGGAAGGAAAGAAGCAAAGGATGAAGAAGCAAAAGAGGCAGAGGCAGGGGCTGAAGCAGCAGCAGAATAAAAAGAAGCAGAAGCAGGAGGAGGGAAAAAAGAAAGAAAGAAAGAAAGAGAGAGAGAGAGAGAGAGAGAGAGAGAGAGAGAGAGAAAGAAAGAAAGAAAGAAAGAAAGAAAGAAAGAAAGAAAGAAAGAAAGAAAGAAA
>NW_021604589.1:3044614-3053117 GCF_004785775.1 Grammomys surdaster | reverse complement strand
AGAAAGAAAGAAAGAAAGAAAGAAAGAAAGGAAAAAGCAGCAGAATAAAAAGAAGCAGAAGCAGGAGGATGGAAAGAAAGAAAGAAAGAAAGAAAGAAAGAAAGAAAGAAAGAAAGAAAGAAAGAAAGAAAGAGGAAGAAGGGAGGGAGGGAGGGAGGGAAAAGGAGGAGGAGGAGGAGAATGTGGAGGAGGAGGAGGAGGAGACGACTTATCAAAGGTACTGGAAATTATTCAGAGAGATAGAAATAGCCATTTTTCATTTTTTGATGTTGTTTGCTTCTATTATTTAAGCTTCACATACCTGAGCTCCATGACTTACTAAAACACTTGCGCAGGGCAGATGACCTCTGAGGCATGCTTCATGGAGTGGAGACACGTGATCTGCTGTGATGATGTTTACAGGCCAGCCCTGAAAGAAGAGAAATCGGCTCAAAATGTGGTATAAGGCAACAGTACCCTCGGGTTGGTTCTCAAATGTAATTACAGTACTATGTGAATTCTTCAAAAAGTTAAGTTGTATGGTTAGATAAAGCAGTCTACTAACATACTGTAATTTAAAAACAAAAAAGGCAAGAAGAGCCCATCACACAGTGAGAGCCTAACAGTGAAAGCCAAAGGTAATGGCTTTACCATGCTCTGCTGGGGCTGGCAATTCAATGATTTCACTGTTGATTATGAACTTACTGCTGGAATACTTGCCATTCTGTTCAATTTAACAGGATGCATCACCAAGCATTTACTAAGGACAGGTATGAGATAGGATGGTGAAGGAAAGAATAGGATGAGCCTCTGCTTGCCTAGCTTACATGTGTTAAGACTGGGGAGCCTCCCAGTGACTCTTGTCTGCTGGTGGTAACATCCCATGTGATCTCCTCCCCTTTAGTAGGGGATTTGCTGATTCTGCCTCTTCTTCCTCCTTCATTCTTCCTTTTCCTCTTCCTTCTCCAGTCTTCCTCACCTGCCCCCTCCTTATCCTCTCCTCCTCCTGTGTTCTTCCTCTACTTCCTCTAGTATTGCCTTCCTCCTCCTCCCTCACCTGTGCTTCTCTCCCTCAACTATTCTTCCTCTACTCTTCCTTCCCCCATTCAATTCCTCTCTTTACCTTCTCTTTCTTCCACTTCCTCAGCATCCCTTTGCATGCACTAAGGCACTACTCTGTCACCAAGCCTGATTCCTAGCAAATTTGATTCTAATTAAGAAGATATGCAAAGAGGGTTGTTTCCAAGATTAAATGTCAACCTTTATTTGGCAAACTCTCTCTTTAGTGTTAGCATCACCTCTTGGCTTATTCTACTTAAAGTCCTCGACAAGAAAATGAGGTGGCCCCCACCCAGCAACCCACCAGGAAGTGAGACCTTCAGTCCAACAACTCAGGAAGAATTGGATCTTGTTAGCAGCTGCCTCAGTCAGCTTGGCTAGACCGATCTTCAGTATAGCAAGCCATAAAATGACTGAAGTTTTCAAGAGTCCCTGCCCCAGCAAATGTTGTCCAGATTCCTGACAGTCTATAACAAACCCACATGGTCTGCTGTTTCATGTTACTAACTCTGGGCCACTTTGTTTTTACACAGCATGTGGTGTGGGCCAAGTGATACAGAGCCAATGCACTAGGTGAGCCTCTAGATTAAAAAGTCCCCAAATCAAAGGGGCAATTGCATTTCCACACTAGGCCTTTGGAATCTTGAAAAGAGAAATATCTGCATGTTTAGCCTTAGGATCCATCACCCTCTGGGGATACTTGTTGTCCAGGAGATGATAGATCATGAATCAAATCCAAGAAAAGAGGTTCAGGAGTAGCTCCACAGCCACAGCCCCACTCCATGTTAGAACACATTGTCCTGGGAGACATGGACACAACAAAAGTACTTTTTAATTTAGATATGTTTTGGGTTGTTTTTAATTTCATGTGTGTGTGTATGTGTGTGTGTGTGTACATGTGTAAAAGATGTGTTTTAGGTGTGCAGATGTGACATAGACACACAATCTTCCTTATGCCCTAGAGACAGGGACTCTCACTAAACCTGAGGCTTGACTGGCAGTAAGAAAGTCCAGTAATTCTTCTGACTTTTCCCTGCCTACCCCAGTAGTGATGAGGTTGCAGGTGCATGTGACCAACCACGCTTTTCCCATGGGTTCTGGAGATTTGAACTCAGATCCTCATATATGTATAGCAGATGCTCTTATCCACTGAGCTATCTCTCTAACCCTTGTACATGGTTAATTTAATTAATGGCTCACATATAAGTTGTAAGTTTTCTTCCTGGAACAGTATAAAGTTGCCCAAAATTGCTCCAATAAAAGGCCTCAGTCTCCATTAATTCCAACACATATTTTTCTACTTCTTGAACATTTATGACATTATTAGCCTGTACATTTGGCCTTTACCTTCTGGTCAACAGGATAACACATTTTGAGATATCAAGTCACTCTCTGCTTACATTCCAGTATCCAGGGGCTCCGATCCAGAGCCTAGGAAAAGGTTCTGGGAGACTCACCATAATATGCTTGTAAATGAGAGGCTCCAATGCCCTTCACAGTCTTTCTCCATCCCTCTTCTTCTGTTTACAGGGAAGAAAGATACTGCATTTTCCCTCCCCCCAGAACCTCAAATCCCATGAATCCTCAGAACATGGCTCTCAGTGTCCAGGCACAGGAAGAGCTCACCTGATTGAACTTATTCCTTCCCAAGTATCACCATACACTTCATAACATAGCACTTGGTATTGGACTATTTCCAGTATCATTCACTTGGGAATTGTTTCATTTTAGGGAAAGCAGCACCCCAGATCTTTTGGGTTGGTTTAGTTTCCATTCTCAGAGTTCTCTTCTCTATTTAATCTGTCCCACTTGCTGGCCCACTAGCACTTGGGGGCAGGTGGAATTCATGACAAAACTGTTAACTGCAATTTTAGGTCTGGCGGCACAGGCCTGCCATTCCAGCTGCTTGAGAGACAGAGATGGGAAGATCAAAATGTCAAAGCCTGCCTGGGCTGCAGAGCCAAGTTCAAAGGCTAGCACCAGTAACTTAGTAAAACCCTGACTGGGAGGGAGGAAGGGGCTGACAGCATAGTTCAGTAGTAGATTGCCTGACAAGCATGTGTAAGGCCTTAGGTTCAATTTACACACACACACACACACACACACACACACACACACACACACAATGAAAGACAATTGTCCTTTTAAAGGAAATTTTTAGTTAGTTTGTTAATATTAAAAAGTAGTCCTCTAGCTATGACCGCCACTTCAAAGCCAGCCTTTAGGTACTTGTATATAAACCCATGAAAGCACAAGCACAAGGCAACACAAAAATTAGCCCCAGTGCGAAGCATTTCCCCACACATTACATATTCACATTGCAACGGAGTTCCTTTAAATCTCCTGGAAGCTTAGGGCCTTAGAGCTGATCAAGCCACAGCTGTGCCTTCAACGATTTTGTAATCTAACTAATTGATAAATCTGAATCATATAACATCAGGGGGTAATTTCTAACCAATCACCTCACAGCGTTTAGTCCATAGGAGGATCTGCATAAAGAACACATATTGACTGGACAGCTCATTTTTAATGGTTCTATTATCATTTGCCAACTCTTCACAGCCCATGGCCACACACTGGTTTTGGTAGGTTGTTGGGGTTGTACAGGATCAGCAACTTGACCAACACAGTGCTCAATCCCCTGAAACATTCTATTACAACACAAAGTGTCATATGTCCACCTACACAAAGCCTAAAGACCACAAAGACCTTTAGGCTTGCCAGATTTCATGTCCATGGTTTCCAGCTCCTTCTATACTCAGCAGAAAAGAAGCTGATGACCTGCTTCCCTCAGGTTCTCTCCCTTCCTACTCAACCAAGGCAATCACAGTCATTTCATGTGGCATTCCTATGCCCCTTCTCCCCACCCCTAAGGTCTACCAGTACCTTCCATGATCTTCCTTTGCTGTGTTTTTTTTCTCTGGAAAACAAATGTATGAAATTGCTCTGATAGCCCTTGGACTTATGGGGCCCCTACTTCACCATGTCATCTACTGTCTTTCCTGTACCCATTTACCCATTCTCCAGTTCTGTCCCCATCAGACATACTTCCCAAAGCCTCTGCCAAGCCATCATTCAATACCCTCCATCCTTTCACTATCCCTACACACACACACACACACACACACACACACACACACACACACACAACTATGCATTTCTTTTTCCCTTACCTGATATTCCTCTCTACCATGCATTCTTGCCTAAGCTTCTCTTAATGATCTTAACAATGGAAGGGGAAATCCACTGGAGGATGAGAGGCTTTAATTGAGATTGGAGGAAAGATGGTCAAGATGGAAGGTCCACCAAAAACCAAAACTAAGACTTATGCAAATGTCATAAGCAAACCAGGATTGTATGGGAATGCTGTAAGCAAACCTGCTGCTTTGTAAGCGCCACTGAAAAGAAAAGAAAAATAAAGATCACCAGTGGCTTCTTCATGAAACCTAATATGCAGTGCTCAGTGAGCAAAGCAGATTTTGCTGTTTATTCATTTTGCCCTCCAGAAACCTTTCCTCTGGCTTCTAACATAAGTTTTTACCTGAATTCCATCTTTAGAGCATGGGTTTCTCTCTTTCAAAGACTCTGTTCTTTCCTCTGTTCCTCTCCCAGCATTGGCACTTCCCCAAACATTTTGCCTCAATTTTTTTCCTTTTCTCGACGTTTTTTTCTACATTGCTTTCATGTGGATACACGCAAACACACACACACACACACACACACACACACACTACAGTCATCCCTGGTACATTTTATAATACTAGACCAAGACATAATTACCTAGGGACCCAACTAGCAATAATAACTCAGCCTTTTCAAAAAAGTAGAAAGAACGAAAGAACGAAAGAAAGGAAGGAAGGAAGGAAGGAAGGAAGGAAGGAAGGAAGAAGAAAGCAAGCCTTGTCAATCTTAGTTCTCTCAGTGGCATTAAGATCTTGATTATCTCTACAACTCAGGAGTCACAATGGCAGAATGGTCCCTAAGTTCATATACCAGTACCAACATCAGGATCTACCAAGCAGTATGACTAGCAGTCAGTGACTTAGCCCTAAGCCTCAATATGCTCACAGGTAAAATGGCAAAAATTACACCTGCCTGCTAAGATTCTTATGAAGTCTGGAAAATAATGGATGCAAAAGTTTAGCACTCAGTAATTGGCAGGCCATTCCTATCTGGAATTTCTTCTTCTTTCTCATTTAGCCTTCAGCCAGTTGCCAGCTCCTAATTGCAAACGATTGTCCTTGTTTCTGTCCTGATCTTTCATTAGTCCTTTAAAGATCCCAGTAGGTATTTGTGCTGGCTAAAGTTAAATCAACTTGACAGCAGCTAAAGTCATTTCAAAAGACAGAACTTCAACTTTAAAACAAAATGCCCCAATCAGATTGACTTGTGGACAAGCCTTATTGCATTTTTCTTGATGATCGATGTGGGAAGGTGGAGCTCACTGTAGGCCATGCCACTCTTAGCACGTGGTCCAGAGTGCTCTAAGAAAGCAGGTTGAGTGAGGCAGAAGTAGCAGCCAGTAAGTAACCTTCCCCCTCGCCCTGTGCATCAGTTCTTGCTTGTTGGTTCCTGCCCTGACTTTCCTCATAGATAAACTGCTGCCTGGAAGTGAACACTGAAACAAACCTTTTCCTCCCCAAGTTGCCTTTGGTGATTGTCTTTTATCACAGCAACAGAAAACCCTAAACAGGCAGGTAGGCTTATTCAATTTTCTGAGGGATAAAAATCTACCCTTCCCTACTTGCTTGTGGTGAGAACTTACCAAGTAGCTACTTGGTTTTGACTACATGGAGGAATCACATAGAAGCTTTCAAAAAGTCTCAGTAGCCAGGCTGTATGATGGCAACAAAATGAAGGGAAGCTCAATTCAGCTGGCAGGTTGATTGGTTGGTTTACTGCTGTAATATACAGGGTTGAGCCTTGGCCCTGTCATTCTCTTAGGCAACTGGTCTATCACCGAGCTATATCGGAATCCCTTTTTGACTTCTTTTTTTTTGTCTCTTATTTCCATTTTCATGTTTGTGATGCTGTTGCTGTTGATGGTGGTGTTGTTGTTGTTGGTGGTGGTGGTGGTGTGTGTGTGTATGTGTGTGTGTGTGTGCGTGTGTGCATGCACATGTGCATGTTTGCATAGGAGTGAGTGGACATGTGTGGATACATGTGCATATAGGTGCACTTACTTGTAGAGGCCAAAGGTCCAGAATGAGTCTTAATCGTTCTTCCTCCTTATTCACTGGAGGGGAGTCTACCAATGAAACCCAGAATTTGCTGATATGACTAGTTTTGCTAGCCAGCTTGCTCAGGGGATCGAGTCTCTGCTTGTGAGGGTGGAATTCCAGGTAGGCTACATCTGCACCTGGCATGTGTATGGGTTCTGGGATGCAATCTCTAGCCCTTCTGCTTGGGCTGAAAGGACTTTAACCACTGAGCTGTCTCCCATACAACTCTGGCCCTCTTTAAAAAATGGCAGATAAGGGCTAAGCTGTTCAGACTGGGCTTCAACACCGTCTGTAAGCTATGGTGGTCTTGAACTTATAGTTCTCTGCTCCAGAGTATCTGACCTTACACGCTTGCATTACCAAGCCCAGTGATGAGTCAGCAGTTTTAAAGGCTCATCTCAAACAGCACCCTATGGGAATTCTAAGCCAAAATCTGGAGGAAAAGCGACCAAATTAAGTTTGCTGTTATATCTATGGCAGTTTAATTACTTTCTGCTGCCCTAACAAACCACCATTGTCTTTTTAAACATTTTTTAATTGAAGTAGAATTGATATGTTAAACAACTCACAGATTGTGTTACCTCAGTGAGTCACCACAAAGAAAATACAGCTGTGTAACCACCGTATAGGTAAAGAAAAAAAAAAGTCAGATACTACCCAGATTACTCCCACCTCTGGTACCCAAAGGGTTTGCTGAGCTGATGTCTAACACTAGACATTCAGTTTTCTCTCATGTGTTTAACATCTCATTAACAGACTCAGGAAGCATATGTTCTGTTCATGTGTTTGCCACTTTTACTCAACATGTTGGTCAGATTCATTCATCTACTTTCACTGCTGTGTGTATGTGAGGGTTAACAGAATCTATTCTTCCTTGACAGCTTGCCTTTGGACCTGGTCATGTGATTTATCTACCCGGTTCAATGTCAGCAGATGTGGCATATGCCGAGATTAGAAGCATTCTGTCTTTAGATGGTTCAGCTTGCCCTGCTATGCAACAGCTTTTTGCCAAGAAAAGAAAAGCCCTCAGGCAGCCAGAGGTCAAAGAAGGATGAGAGACATGTGTGCCACAGCTTACAGCTGAGCCCAGCCAAGTCAAGCTTATGTCAACTGACTCAAACATGCACTGCGGGAAGCCATGGCAAGGCCTTACTCTTGGCAAACACTCATCCTTGGCTCTCCTAGTCTTCTTTCTGCTTATCTTCTATGATTCACTTGTCAGTTTTCAGAACTTCAAACAAGGCCTCATAGCAACCCACCTTAGTAAGCCTACCTCCTGATCTTTAGATTTAGCCAACATCCTGCTAGATAGATGTTTTTATAACCCCTGGTAAAGGTAAGGCTTTGTGAGAACAACAGGTATAATTTAGTTAGACCCCACAGCTGCAGCTAGCCTCCTCCACCTGCAAAACACTCTTTCCTTTCCTACCCCTCCCCATAACCTGTTTTCAGAGTATATAACCTGTGTGAACAATAAAATCTTTGCCAGCTTGATCAGACTTCTTGACTTACTGTGCCTTTTTATTTTCTCACGACAGAATGCCCATACACATCAAATGAAAATAAAATAGAACAGAAAATACAAATAAAGCAATGGACACATAAAGGCTACAACGATCATTTTTCATACTATCCAAATAGCACAAATATTCTTTTAACCCAAGTAAACTAACTTCTTTTAAATAAGTCATGTGATAGAATCTATTTATAATAGGCTGTTGCTTCCAAAAGTACCTTAACACAGTGGCTTGGGGTAGTAAAAATTTTTCTTTGGAAATAATTTTCTTATAGATGAATTTGTCCTTTTAAATAGGTCCATGAAGTTGAGATGTTTCCTGAGCTCACTTCTATCTTTCACTGCTTTTATGTGTCCTATTATTAATAGCATTATGATCCATAGCAATCACAGACATCTTCAGTGAATCACAATTATTAAGAAAGTCTCACCCTGCTTAGAAATCATGGCAGTTTCGAAACCACAGCTGAAACTTTAACAAACAAATCTAAGAGTCCACATGTTATTACATCACACATTTGTTTCAATATTTTGAAAAGTTTTCCATGATTTGTATCTTAAGAATTTAAAAACTTTTTTTTGATAATGTGTCCATAGATTTTGCAGGATTGCAACAGAGTAAAATATATTGTTCTGTAAAAGGTCCTGAGTTCTACCCCCTAGCTACAGATAAGCCTGCACAAGACACAAGACACACACACACACACACACACACACACACACACAC
>NW_021604589.1:3037313-3044514 GCF_004785775.1 Grammomys surdaster | reverse complement strand
AGAGAGAGAGACAGAGAGACAGAGAGAGACAGAGAAAGAGAGACAGAGAGAGAGACAGAGAGAGACAGAGAGACAGAGACAGAGAGACAGAGACAGACAGAGACAGACAGAGAGAGACAGGGTCACAAAGATATAATGGTATTTTAGGGAACAGAAGTTTTCAAAGACTTTGTTGGGATGTAAACTTCTTTTTAAATGGTATCTTTGCGTAGGATTCTAATAATTTAAAACCAACAAAAATCAGTGTGTACAGGCAAATTACACCTAAGGAGAAGGAAACTAAAATCAAACTGTTGAGAGTCGTAGGCAGCTGGGGATTGGACCAAACTGAAAATGTTACTGAAATTCTAAGACTACATATTCAAAAGACATTTTCAAGCATTTATTTTACATTAGGAGTCTTTAGTTCTTGAGCTGCTGACATTTAGAGCTGCATAATTCTTGACACAGGCACTGTAGGACACTTAACATGACCAGTGGTTTCCACCTACCAGATACATTAGCACAGCTCTAATATGACGACTAAAGGTGGCTCTAGCAATTATCCCCTGAGAGACAAAATTGCTGCAGTTGAAAATGCCTACTTTACATTACAAACTTTGTGCCTGTGTTGCAAGTCTATGTGTGTGCTTCTGTGTAGGCACATATGTGTGCCTTGTGTGTACGTGGAGGCTAGAGATAGACAACAGGGATCTTTCACTTTTGCTCACCACCTTATCACCACCTTATCTTTCGGTCCAGGATTTCTTATTGAACCTGACACTCATCAACTGGTGAGAGTGCAGCTCCTGGGGTCTGCCCATCTCTATCCTCTGAGTGCCACCACTACAGACATAGGCCACTGTGCCCACTTTATTAGTTGTTTTTATGTACATTCTGGGATTTCTACTCTGGTCCTAAGGCTTGTACAGTGGGCACTTTATGAAATGAACCATCTCCCCCTGGTAAATGTAAGAGCATGGTTTGTTTAGAAAACTGAAAACAGCATGAATTACCACTTGCTAGTAATCCATTGAACAAGTGTTTAGCTTGTTTCCCACTGTGAGCTTAGGTTTTCAAAAAAACCACTGACGTTATAACAGCCTATGATGAAGGAAATGTTTATTATTACAGTGAGATTCACCTCATTTTGCTGATTTTGCTTAGAGGAAATGTCTATCTTACTATCACTCTGTGATTTCACTTTTATCAGTCTGGTAGAGCAATGGGATACACTTGACACTGTTATTATTTTTAGAGCTACCTGGCTGATCAGGTTCCTCAGGGTCAGCAGACGTCCATGAATTGCAGCATCATGAAGAGGAGACCAGTCTGACACCACATCTGCATGGAAAGGGAGAAATGAGCTACATCATGCTAAGACACTTAGACTGAGAGCTTCACCCAGCTCCCAAACTAAGAACCAAAGAGGTAGACTGGGAAAACATGTTGAGTGAGTGAAGTCAGCCAAGCACAGAAAAACAGTATAACTTATGTAATCTACCTCCTATGCAGGAAAGGGAGAAGAGGAGAGTAGTCACCAGAGGCTGGGAGAGTACGATAAGAGGAAATCTAGGGAAGATTGACTTGTGGATACTAAGTCAATCTATTTTAGAGAGGAGCAAGATGCTGTGGTCCACTACTACTCCCTAGCATGATTGTAAAAGGCACAAGATCTTTGATATTTTTAGCATTAGGAAATAATCTGTATTTGAGGAGACAGATATCTATAAGTCACTTCTGTATTACATGAATCAAGCCATTAAGAGTGCCTCATACTTCTGTTGAAGGGCATCTGGGTTCTTTCCAAAGGGGGAGATGCCAGAAGCCAGGACCCTCGCCCTTACCCTTACCCCCTACCTTTCCCCACCTGCACAATGTCCTCTGAAGCTTGGCAACTGCAAGATCCTGCTTAGCAACTGCAGATAGACTCAAAGCAGAGTACCATGTCTTCTTAAGAATAGCAGGGAGACCATAACTCAAGCAGTGTACCATATCTTCTGAAGAACTGCAGGTAGATCATAATTCAAGGCAGTGTACCCTATAGACCATGACATGTTTCAAGGCACAGGCCAAGAAGATTTTGTACTTTTCCACCACCTGGACCCTCTTACCCCCTCCCCTTCTAAAACATGCTATAAAAAAGCATTTCATGTTCAAAAAAAAAAGAAGTTAAAAAAAAAATTTAAAAAAAAAAGAGTGCCTCATAAATGCATACAATGTTTGTTTTTATGCATCCTTCAGAAAGCAAGTCTGATTTAAATTGATATTTTAAAGAGGCAGGTTGGAACCACAGGTAGATGGCTGAACTTCCATTTTCACACTGGTCTCAAAGGCAAATAGTCCATGTATATGAAAGTTTTGCCAATTACCAGCACTAGCGAATTTAGCTGTGATTGCCAGTCTTGCTTCCTGCATGAAGCACAAACTTTGGCATCTCAGCAAACAGTAGCATGTACTAATAGCAGCAATCATGTAATTACATACACCATTAGGCTTGTAATAAAATCTAAACAGAACTGTATCTATTTATAGGTTACCTTCTGTCCCAATATTAAGCACATATCAGAACTCAGTCTAACCTTAAAATCATGGCATTATTTGTGACGTCCCGTCTAACCAGTGTGCTAATGTGGTTAAAAGAACATCCCGAATTCAGACCCAGTTGACCTCTTCTGAACAGTGGCCCCGTGAACAAACTCCAACTCTCAGTTTCATTTTGGGTAAAGACAGAAATATACTTACCCATGACTCAATACATATTCGCTACTACTATTATCTTGTTGTGACACTAAACAGGATCTTGATCACATCCCTTAAGCACTGCATTTAAAAGAGCAAATGTAGTGTACCACCATGTAAGAGGAATACAAATTATCAGGAAAGAACCCTGTAAACCCTATCCAACACATTCAACTTTCCTCTGGCCTTGTAATTAAGTGTAGATATAATTGAATTCAGCATAAACCAGATTTGTTCCTCATCTCAAGCTGCCTCTGATTTCCAGAACAAACAGATGCAGGAAGCTCCATGGTGGGGGTGGGGGGGAGGTTTGTCTGAGTCTGCATCAGTTCCAGCTCTCCCTTTCTTTGATAAGCACATGATATGCAAAGCAAGGTGCAACTGTCTGATGCTACTTGTTCCTTGCATGAGCACTTAAGAGCTGTTAAAGGCTGAGAGAGCCTGAGAGCAAGGGTAGTTGCAAATGCCTTGCCAACCAAAAGGCCATGAAAAGACAAGAACACTTTGTACCTAACGCGTGTTAGCTGAGGACTGCCTGCCACCTGGAGCCATCAGTGCCCTGGAAAATCTGTCCCAGTGAGCAAATTACCGTCCTTGCAGATGGACTCATTAAGCATTTAGTACATGAAAGGATGCTGTGTGGGCCGCCTACATGCAGCCCATCTAGTGCTTTCTTACTGGAGTCACTAAGGTCTGGAGTCACTAAGGTCTGGAGACAAAACACCTTAAGGGAAATGGCTTTTCCTGGCTCTAAAAATCTTGGACTTGGTACATGCCCAGTGTCCTCACAGCCTTCACAGCGGTTCCCAATTCTCTTGAGGAAAACATTGGTGCTTCTACCCGGGGAGTCTTAAATTCAGATTATAGATGTAAAGAAGTTGGCTTCTGAATTAGAATTTTTTTAAAAAGCATGTAATACCACCCTTCAGGTGCTGATAATGGAGGACACCATTTACACAAAATCTTGAGTAAGAAAAGACAAAATTTGAGGAAAGTTTTGAAAATCAGTTTTTGGTACATGTACAACAGGATGCCAATCACTCTGTGAGTGACGTGATTAGCTCTTTTTTTTTTTCTGTCAAGTACTCAGCTGCTAAGAAATACAGTTATCAAAATCCTCCACATCTTTAATGCCATCTAAGATTATAATACTTGGCAGGCTAAACAGTCCAGGAAGGTAATTTAGGGCCTAAATTACAACTCTGTTCAGATGCCATTAAAGTACTGCAACTACATTATTAAAGGAACGCCACAAACCTGGGCTTGGCTCCTACTTAATCATCAAGGAAACATTTTTCTTTGTTACAGAAAATACAGAATGATACTCCTCCCAAGATCAAAACCAAGTCTATTTGATGCTTTGAAATCATGCAGAATTCAGCTTTTACAGAGCAGAGACACTCTGTGTCTTTTAGAAGTAGAGAGTGTGGTTCGGGAACACACCACAAGGTTGACAATACTAATATCCATCTCCAGCTTGCTAGTGAACATCTTCATTGAGCTACAACTCACATTAAGATCTGCCCACTGGAAGGATATAACCCAATGCTTTTCTTTAAAAATATAGACTTGTGCAGCCAACACCACAGTCAGTCTCAGGCCATTTTCATTATCCTGTGAAGAAATGTCATGGCCATTAAGATTCACTCCACATCAGCACCTCCGCTAGTCCGACAACCATTGATCTGTTTCTTGTCTTTACAGATTTGCCTATTCTGGACAGTTCATCTAAGTGAAACTCTATGATGCACTGACTCCTTTAACTCAGCATGCTCCAAGCTGCATCCATCCTGTAGCATGTATCAGCACTTCATGATATCTTCAGTCAAATACCCATTGTATGGATTGATTACATTTTAATGAACTGCTTTTTGGGTGAAGACAATTTGTGTTATTTCCACTTTAGGGTTAGCAAAAT
This sequence comes from Grammomys surdaster, assembly GCF_004785775.1. NCBI lineage: Eukaryota > Metazoa > Chordata > Mammalia > Rodentia > Muridae > Grammomys > Grammomys surdaster. Next base: position 3,039,875 of record NW_021604589.1, on the reverse strand, counting down.
GCTGCTACAAACACTCCTCCCACATTTAGGGGGTAGATCTGTGTTTTAAATTATTTGTGCCTACCCCCAAAGAATATTTTTAGCCTTTTGGGGGTTCTTTCCAAAGTGGCCACTCCAGCATATATTTCTATCAATATGCAAGGCTTCCCCTTCTAACTCCAAAGCCATTTTGGTATGACATTGTTAAGTCCGTGCTCCTGCCCTGAAAAAAACAACATAGGTCCTTAGCTTAAACCTTTGTTAACCTTTTACAAGGACTCTACCCTCAGCAAATCTCAGAACACTGGAGTATGTACAAATCTAAATCTCGACACTGGTAATATTAACACATTAACACTTTTCTAGCGTTGACACAGCACAGATTGTGCATACAAGCAGAAAGGGAAAGAGAGAGGAAACAGGGGAAGGGGGCAAACAAACATCATAATTTTGCAATGTAGAAATAATCCATACATCCTTTTGCTCTATAAACATTGAACTGAGACTTGCTCCTTGTGAAAGCCAACAGAGGGAAGACTTAGAACACACTGCTCCAAGCATTTCTAGGGCACATGCCTGGAGTAGGCAATGTGTTATAGGCTCAATATATGGCCAGTTACATCCTAAGGCAACCTCACATGATTCCTAACAACTGCCAGCTGGAAAAAGCACAACAAGCAGAAGACAGGACCTATTTTCCTATCAGACCATGGATGGTGCTCATAGTAGGAGACTATCCATAACATGACAGAGAAATCCAAGGCCACGATACTCCTTTTTCATCAACCCCACCAGAATCTTTGAAACCTATAAGTCATTATAAGCAACGGGTGTACACACCCTTGGCACAGACTGAGTATTCGTTCATAGTATTGGTTCATCCATAGTCCATATTTGGTTTTACTGCCAAAAACAAAAGGGATGCCAAATGAGACCACTGGTAACATCATGGATCCATCATTGTAGCTTATGGGTAAACTAGGGATGGACCTCTCATGACACAACTATTCCACAAGTCCTCCAATTAGTGTCTTTAATCTTGCCCTTTAAAAAGACAGTGTCTCTATCAAGCCTGTGGCACATTAGGAAGGTTGCTATTTCATTTTTTATTATACTTTCTGGAACAATTTCTAAGATTTCCATTATTTTGGGAGAGATTTAAAGTGCACTAATTGCTCCACTCTGAAAAGAGCTATTAAGAAAGTTCCAAGAACCCTAGTCAATTTGAGGCAGTAGCATAAATCCATTTTAGGAAACATTTTGCAAGGTCGAAAGTGGGAGGGGGAAGTTGCTCTGAAGAGACTGGAGTATCTGGGATGTGACAAAGGTGCATTCAGGGGCATGAACCAATACTCCAACATTGGAGAAGAATCATGACATGGGGAGGATGGAGTGAGCATGAGACCTCTTGAACAAGATGGTCCTGTCTACTCCATCCGTTATCCAGCCCCTTCCTCCCTTCTCTCCCCTCTCCTCCTCTTGTCCTCTCTGTACCCTCTTCCCTTCAGCTCTCCATAATTTCTCATCTTCACCTCTTCTGTTTATAGAGACAAGACTCCTCAGAAAGCATCCTCTGCCAAATTGACCCAATATCTAAAAGTATCCCCTCAGAAGATGCAAACTATTTCCTTTCAATGCCCACTCTTGCCTGCTTTCTGCTTAAATGTGATTTTTTTTCTAATAGGGTGGATTCAATTTTGGAAAGAAAGAATTATCTCTGGAGATATGAGCTTTCAGGCAAACAACCAAACACAAACCAACTTGTATCAGAGAGATGGCTCAGCAGGTGAAGGTACTCGATACCAAGCCTGGTAGCCTGAGCTCCATCCCCAGGACCTACATGGTTGAAGGACAGAACCTACTCACACAAATTGTCCTCTGACCTCTACAGGCACACACCCACACACATACAAAAGGGACAAGTGTAAAACTCTTTTTTTAAAACTTAAGGGTAGATGCTAATAAATGGATGATTGGTAGGATAATAAAGGTTAATTTACCCTCCAATCCATTTTGTCAACTATCTACAAGTAGCTTGAATGAGTTTCTTAAAATGTTGTAAAAAACTACCTCACACTACTCCAATTTGCTTACTACAATTGGAATGTATTTTCTTGCAGTCGTCAAGGCTAGAAGTCTAACAGAAGACTGAAAGCTTCAGCAAGGTCATGCCTTTTCCAAAGTCTCCAGGAAGGAATCCTTTCTTACCTCCTCTAGCTTCTCATACTAGATGCCCATCCTTGGCTTTCCTTGGTTTGTAGATCCCATGCTCTAATCTCTGACTCTTGCTGCATAGTATCCTCTCTGAATGTTCATTCTCCTTTTCTTATTGAAACACCAACCTTGTGGGGTTAAGGGTTCAAGCCATACCAGGGAGGCTTCAGTTTAGTGATTATATCTGCACCCACTCAATTTCCTAATAGTCTTTTTTGAGGTGAAAAGGCTAGTTAGGATTTCAAAGGATCATTTGGGAGGTATAATTCAATTACTAACAAAGTACTTTTTGGGGAAGAATGCTATTCTTTCCCTGTTCCTGGGACAGCAGAGTCAAGCATTAATAAATCTCTGTGAAGAATTGTCTCT
>NW_021604589.1:3023527-3037303 GCF_004785775.1 Grammomys surdaster | reverse complement strand
GGACAGCAGAGTCAAGCATTAATAAATCTCTGTGAAGAATTGTCTCTCCATCTTCCGATCCTTTTCTATCTTCTGGAGAAGAGGAGAGAGAAAAAGAATGAACCATAGCCAACTGTATGCTCGCCTCTGATTTGTCCATGTCCCAGAGGATACCTTCAACTGAGCGAATGAATATCTTAGAACCATTCTGAATGCTCCACATTCCACACTTCACCAAGGTCAAGGCCTCAGCAGTGTAAACAAATATAACCAGCTACCACAGGGTTCCAGCCCCCACACTAAGCTGAGAAGGACTGGTGCAAAGCAGAGCAAGACAGTCTACTTGGGAAGAGGGAAAAACCTAGGAGAGTTGCATGGGAGTAGTGATTGGCTATACTGGGTGTGGAAAATGGGGAGAAAATTGTTATTCTGGGTCAGAGAAGGAGAACGTAAGCAAGTAGGGATGCCCAAGTGTCCAGGCATCTATCCTGTGATTTTCATGTCTTTGAAAATTGCTTGGGATTGGAGAGATGGCTCAGTGGCTAAGAGCACACACTGCTCTTCCAGAGGTCCTGAGTTCAATTCTCAGCAACCACATGATGGCTCACAACCACCTGTAATGGGATCTCATGCTCTTTCTGGTGTGTGTCTGAAGACAGCTACAGTGTACTCATATAAATAAATAAATCGTTTTTTTTTTAAAAAAAAACTGCTATTCCTTTAGGTTCCTTGGAACCTAAAGCATCAGAAATTCCTTCTTATTTTTTCGTTCAACTTACTGACCCCACATGCCAATTCTTGGCCATTGGAAAATTTCTCCACCCACTGAGTTTCAACCACAAGCCTTCTGCAGAACATTCTGAGGCTTCTCACACTCAACCTGTATTCATTTCCTACCTTAGCCCCATATCACCAGACTATGTGGATTAAGCAACGCCACACACAGTTTTATGGCAAAAATAGAACCCTGGGAGAGCTAGAGAGACAGTCAATTGATTAAAAAAAAAAAAGGCAGCTTGCCACATAGGCAAAAGAACATGAGTTCAGATCCACAGCATCCCATTAAAAAACCCACTATACCAATGTGTCTATAATACCAGCGCTGGGGAGATGGTTGCAGGGAGGATTCCTGAAGCTCTGTAGCCAATCATAGTTGCTGAATCAGCAAGCTCTAACTTCAGTGAGAAACCCTGCCTCAAAAATTAAGGTGGAGAGAGATTACAGATTACATGTGACATTGACCCCATATATTTACATACACATGCATACATACCCTTTTGTACACACACTCACATGAGCATGTACATATAACAGAGTGAGAGAAAGAAAACTCTGTATCCCCTCCCCTTCTCACTGCACTAAGGCAGCTCTCCTTCCGGCTTTCCTCTTAGCTAGCTCTTCTGTGTAACCTAACTTGGAGCTTACAAAAAATATTTCACAATTTAAGATCTCAGTTTGCCACAATATTGAATCAAACTGCATAATCCAATTTCTCTTTCCTTCAGAATTAAAGCCCGTTCTCTATCGCATCTGAAGTTTGACGCAGGTAGCAGCTGTATGCTTGGATTGTGCAATGGTTCTTAAGGTATGATCCCTGAAAATCCCAGTCAGCATCACTTAGGGACTGCTTGAGGATAAAGATACTCAAGCTTCAACCCAGTCTTGTCACTTCCTCAACAGCAGTACACCTTCCTTTCAGCAACTCCTCTAGGTGATATTGAGGCATGTGAGAACCAGTGGATTAGTTCAGTCATTTTCTGCATGTCTCCATCATCTATTATAACTGGGGTACTATGTTCATCTATTCATACTCTTCATTACTGCTTCAGGACCATCAATGACTTCTAGTTCCCCAACTCACAAAGTCTAAGTCCCTTCACAGAGATTCAATAGCTTTACCATTCTGTGGTGATGGAGAAGCCTCAGTGAATAACTTACCTGCTATGCAAGCATAAGGATGTGAGTTCAGATCCCCAACATCCATATGTAAAAAGACATGCATAAGAACACATGCCTTTATCCTCAGTGCTAGAAGAGGCACATCCTGGGGGCTCACTGGTTATCCAGTCTAGCCCAAACAGTATACTTCAGGTTCAGTGAAATTCTGACCCTGTCTCAGAAAACAAGGTAGAAAGCAGTAGAAAATACCCAATTTGACCTCTGGCCTCTACCTACACACTCAAGTACAATATATGCACTGACTTTCATGGACACACACACACTTCATCATCTAACTCCATCTCTCCAAACTAATTCTCATTAAATTGACTCAAGATACTCTACATCCTAGCTGGAACAACCTGTCCACTTTCTAAACTGCATACCATCCAGGACAAAAGGGGGCTAGTTCCTCTCTCCATATACAAACAAAAATAAAAACACAAGACTTTGTTGCAATTTAGAACTCTACTGAATTATTGTTTCCAACAATGATTGGATTGCTGCATTAAAATTACTCATCAAACCCGTTTTTGAAAGTGATTCTTGATTCCAATTTACCTTCCTACTATCCCAAATGTGTGCTCAATACATGCTAATTAATTCAGTTCTGTCTTTATGTATGGAAGCCCCATTCATCACTGAGGGTCCTGTACATTTGGGAGGGGAAATGAGTAAATAAAAACAAACAAAAATTGTGCAGGCCTGTCTCCTCTATCAGAGAGGGAAGGTATTTTGTATTTTCTACTTTCTGTTGTTTTCCTTTCACGAACCTATTCAGAAAGACATTGTTAAGTCCTAGGGGACTTTGGAACCTGTTTATTGTCTTTCTAATAGAAAAGTGTTGTGGGCAGCCTATCAATGTTCTGAATGTGATACTGTCTCCTTCAATGCTTAGGCCCAGAATTCCTTCATCTGGAACCTGCTGAATGTTTACAAGAGAGTGACAGTGAGTGAGAGTGGGAGACTCTGTATTAGCCAATGCTTCAGCCAATGGGTACAACACATGCCTGGAGGCAATCTCTGCAGTGTTTGAAAAGTCTCATTTTTAAAGTCAATCAACCAGCCAATATCCTTGAGAAACCCAGCTTCACCAAATAGAAATATCTAAGGGAACTTTTAATAAGAGAATTTTTTAGCAATTACAGTGTTCCTATAAGACTAAGTAGTGCACACACATATGCATACACACACACCTGAAATCTCAGCTCTTCAGAGGCTGACACAAGAGGATAATGAGTTTAAGGTCAACCCGAGCTACACAGGAGACCAAAACACAGCTACTTATAAGTAACTCTTAAACCTTTTATTTAATAAGTAATACACTTGACCCACAAAAGAGTGAGTGACTGATTGAAGCAAAAGTTTTCACCACTAGAAAATGCTCTGTGATAATAAATTTGTCTCACCTTTATGACTTTACAGACAAAGGTATTTTTTTTTGAATAATCACATTAAGGATGGAGACTAACAGGCTGTGGACATGTGTCCAGTAGACACCCTATGAACACCCCACAGAAAGATCCACTGACTTAGCCCAGCTGTCTTCTCTCTCTTGAGCACATTAACCACCCTCCCCAGCACTCTGATTTCCCATCTTCTATAACTCACCCCCCATCAATGGGTTTGAAAGAAATCTTAGATGAGGAGAGCCTCCTAGCTTGTCATTCCTGCCCCCTTGTTCACCATCCATGGTATCTTCCTAGGCCAGCAAACTCTCACGTTCCACTTCGGTTATTCAGGAAAACTTGAATGCCATGCTCCTGCTGCCCCTGGGAAATTCCAGTTCTGTGGTTGGTTGAACTGCACCCGTCTTGGTCCAGGCAGTCTGCAGCACAGAACAGCACAGGCAGGGTAATGTGAGTACTTACTACCTGTGGTCAAACAGATTCCCATGCAGACAGACACAGACACACACCCCACAAACACCACCTAGCAGGATGGAGACAGGCCAAAGTACACAACAGCCCCCCAGGTCTCAAGTCTGAAAAGTTGCTGATGTCACGTCCTTTCCTACACTGAGACCAATCAGGGAGCAAGCCTTAGAGTTTATCAGGCAGGAAATCCACACTTTGTAACTTTTGGAGAATCAAGGCAGCTGAGTGGTTGTGTAGGAAGATGTTACAGTGGCAGAGATCTGTTTGCTACTTGAGGGACTACTCAGACAAGCCCCAGCATCCAGGAGCTGAGAAAGTTGCTTTTGCAGAAGCTCAGAGAAACTGCTCGCACACGAACATGCACAGCCCAGCCTGGCCATCTGCACATGTGTTTTCAATTTTGCTGGGAGTGTCTTATGGAAAAATGTGTCTGTAAGTTACAAAAAATGCAAGGGGGTAGAGGTGGGAGACGGGATAGAAAGAACTCATTTTCCAATTGGAGGGTGGGTGGGGGCTGCAAATTCATTTCTTGCTCTACTTTGTTCTTCCTGCACACATTTGGATTTAACTTAGGAATAAATGCTGAATGGTTGTGGGGAGAAAATTACCACAGGTGTGAAAGAGAGCCCCTATCTTTCTTTTTGAAGGCTACTTCTTTGTTAAGGTACCCTCAGTCTGCCTCCATGAATGGTAGGGTTTCAGTAGGTGACTTTTCTCTGGACTCCCAGGTGCTGGTTTTGGTCAATCACTCATGTTGCCACCATCCATGGGTTTGAAAGGAGCTGGTATGAGCAGAGCCTCCAGGTCTCATCAAATTGCTGATTTTCCTGCCCCCCCCCCGCCAACCCCCCCCTCCCACCTTCCAATCTGTTCACTATCCAGGATACTCTCCTGCACCAAGAAACCTCAAGTTCCACTTCACTTGCTCAGGAAAACTCCCATTTTATGTCCTCTTGCAGGATGAAAAGAATGCCTTATCCTCAGAAGTCTCTAAGCTGCTCTCAAACACCAGCTCGCTTCCAAATGCTGTAGATTTGTTTCTGTTTGAGAGGTTTGGCTTCTCAATTGAAACATTTAGTAACTGTTTTTTAACCACTTTGTGCTTGCGAGTGTGCTTGCTTGCTTGCTTTTGTTCAGATTGGGTGTGACTGTGAGGGTGGCCTTGAGTTCACTACATAGCCAGGCTAGCCTCAAACTTGTTGCAAACCTGCCTCCATCTCCAGAGTGCTAAGATTACAGGTGTGCATTGAGAAACCTTGTGGCATCTTTCATAATTTTAATGCATTCCTCTGCACATATACACTTACCCTTGGACAGTTTTACTCCAGTGTAATTGTATTAACATCCTGTCCAAAAGTTTTTACACTTAGTCTGTACCACTTTCTATTGTCCCACATATAGCTATACTTATTTCTTTATTCTCCACTGCCAAAAACATTTCCTTGCACCAAGCAGTGGTGGTGCATGCCTTTAATCCTAGCATAGCACTCCAGAGGCAGAAGCAGGAGGATCTCTTTGAGTTCGCGGGTAGCTTGTTCTACAGAATGAATTCATGAACCACCAAGGGTACACAAAGAAACCTAGTAAAACAAAACAAACAAATCAAAGCATTTCTTTGTTACCCAATGATGCTAGTAGGATGTTGCCATTTCTTGGACTACTAAGTCAATATTAATATTGTAATCAGTGTCTGCACACATTGCTTTGGCCATACTTGCAAGTCTCTCTAGAGAAGAGATTCCTAAGAATGGAAATACTGATTCAAGGTTATGTTCTTATGAGGCTGGAGAGATCCCTTGGCCCTTAAGGCACCTACCGCACCCACATCCTGCAACTCACAGCTGCCTGTAACTTTTGTAGGGTAAAAGATCATCATCCACTTCTGGGTTTAAAAACCTACCCAAACCCACCAATCCCTGAGCTTGGAAAATCCACCAATCCCTGAGCTCAAAATTCCACCAATCCCTACCCTGAAAATCTCTGCCCTGGAAAAAAAAAAGCTTCCCCTGAGATACAATGTAAGTCTGCCTCCAGTTCTCTGCTGCTTCTCTCCCGAGCAGAGTCAGCCACCCTCTTGCGTCTTTCCCCATACATCTTTTTGCTTGAGGTTTGTTGTGGAGTATGACTGCGTGGTATTCCTCGGTTCCTGAGTAACCTTTCCTCTCAGAACTGTAACACAACTCTAGCTCCAGGAGATCCAATACCATCCATGTTCTGACCTCACTCATAGTCATATACCCACACACAGACACACACATCTCAATTTCAAAACTTAAAAATAATATGTTTTAAAGGTATGTTCTTACAAATGAGATAAATGATATGAAACCAAAGATTCACATGCACATGACTGTATACAAATACATTCGGGAAACTAAAAAAGGTCAATAGATTGCCTCCCCCACCCCGCATGTGTGTGTATATGTTTGGTATGTATGCATATGTTCATTTGTGTGGGTGAATGCATGTGTGTGCATGTGCATGTGGAAACCAGAGGTTGATGTCAGATGTCTTTCTCAATTGCTCTTCACCTTACGGATTGCTGCAGAGTCTCACACCTAACCCCAGAATTCTCAGATTCAGCCAGTCTTCATAGCCAGCTTGCTCTGGGGATCCCCTGTCCAACACTGGGATTACAAGCAAGCCTTCATACCTGCATGGAATTTACATGCGATCTGGGGATTTGAACTCAGATCTTCATGCTTGTATGACAACCACATTACTCAGTAAGCCATCTATCTCCTGATCCCAGGAAAAGTTGACTTCCGGTTATAACATTTTACTGTACTGTTGCAAAGAGGTCACCATTGAGGGAATCGAAGTGGACAAGAGAGCTTGTTTTATTATTTCTTGAAATTGCACATGAATCTATAATTTTCTCAGTAGAAATTTTAATTTTAAAGAGAGGTTGCTCATTTAAAATTGGGATAAATGCAGCCAAATTGCTTACTGTCTGTTTGCAGGATTTACTAAGAAGGCTATATGCATGCAAATCCTTCAGTGCTGTACCAGGAGAGACATGCAGAACCATAAACATATTTGGCAGAAAGTAAGAAATTTACTTCCAACATAGAAGGGCTGGGAGAGATTTAAACAGAGGCCCATCACGGGGCAGCTGTATACTATTGCCATTTTTGCCCACTAAAATCTTCACATTCCACCTTATTTACATTAAATTCAATTTGAATAAGTCGCAATTTCTCCACAGTCAAGTCTTAAAACTCCAAATGGCAGTAAAGGACATTTCCAGGTTGTTGCACTTAATACCCAGGAAGAAATTCATCAGCTTTGAATCTTCTCATTGTATTTATTGTGTGGAGCACTGCTAGCAAATAAGATGAGAGCTGGACTTTTAAACTGCTTGATAATAGCTCCCTAGAGGAGAACCACATGTATTTTAAGAACTAATTTAAAAAATTGTACTACACATGAATGTGTATGAGCTATGATTATAGGGAAAAAAATAAGATAACCCAGAAGACCATAACCCAGAAGACAGCAATAATAAGCCCTATTGTACCCATCAAAGTGTGTGTGTGTGTGTGTGTGTGTGTGTGTGTGTGTGTGTGAGCAATTGGTCCAGGTTGGGTAATAACGACAACAAAAAACATTGCAGGGTGCAGCAGATGTTGGGGCCACACACATTCTTTCCAAGAAACATTGTTCACAGGCGCCTGCTTCCGTGCCCCACCCTCACTTAGATGACCAAATCACACCTCACTTACACGTTATTTTTCTGAGCCAAGATTTGGGGATCCTTGGAAAGTCCCTTCCAATGGACAAGTATGGTGGCTCACCCCTGGAGTCACAGGTTTCCGGAGGCTGAGGTGGAAGGTCAGCCTAGGCTATTTAGTAAGCACCAGACCAGGATTGCATAACAAAGCCCTATCTCAAAAATCAAACAACAGTACACGTAAGCAAAGACTGAAGCTAGGGAGGAGGGTGCAGGGATACTTCTATTTAAACAAGGTTGATCCAGAACCAACCACCCAGCACTTTTCCCAGTGCAGACCCTTTAGGAACTAGGAGGTACTGGGCTTCTCTGATTCGGAATTCTATGCTTCTCTGGCAATGCTGCTGTCTTTCAGCAGGTGATGGAAGTACTTACTGCAAGCCGAGCACTCTGGTACTGCTTTAGACCGCACCCATGCATCCCTGTCCACCAAGGAGTACAGGAGATTCAAACAAGAGCATATTTTTTAAAAAGTTAACATAATGGGGTATTCTTGAGGTGAATTTAGATGGCAAAATTGTCTATGTAACCATGGGACTAAACTCTTTAAAGAAAGACCAGTAGATGTATTTTATTTTTCATAGCCAGTGAGTTGATTTTTTCGGCCTTTATGTGAATAAAAGAAGGAAAAGCAAGGGGGGAGAATTGGAGAGAGGGGAAAGGAGGGTAAATTAGATCTAAACACATCATATCCATGCATGTTTAAGAAAATGTCACTGCAAAAAAAAAACATAAACATTTTGTTTTATGAGCAGCTTTCCAGGATAAAAGAGAATAAAGAGTCTTAATGACTAACTGGTCCCTTGATGGAATCCTGAATGGTGAAACCAGATGAGAAAGACATCAGTGGCCCAGTTGTGGAAGTGTAAATCTGCATGATGACTGCGCTGGACTAGATCCTGTCTCACCTCCACCCTATCATCACTGCACTGTGTGGTCTGGGAGAGAATCTCTGTGCTATTGGAAAAGTTATGACAGAGTACTGTGGCAGAGTCACAAGGGATTATGAAGCCAAGGAGGAAATGTACCAGCTACACAGCTTCCACACATAGAAAAGGCTGATGAATCCCCTCCTACTAGGGCCGCAACCTAGAATCTGTCATTTGGGAATGTAAATTTGACTCTACAGTGGACAGTAATGCAGGATCTTAGCAACAAACAACAGCCCATCTCGCTTACATTATTTTTTTATATTTTGTTCATCATTGGCTCTTAGCTTTAACACTGAACCAAAAAAAACAACCCTACACTATAGCATTTGTCATAGAAATTGATATTTGTTGATTCCCACTTAGATATGTGAGATAGTTCAAAGCTTGATGACCTGAGTTCAATCCCAGGGAACCACATTGAGGAAGGAGAAAACCAACTTCCGACAAGTTGTCTTCTGACCATCATACATGAAATGGGGTATGTGCATGTGTACATGTGTGTACATATGTGAATATATAATAAATAAATAAATAAATATTAAATGTTTTTAAAACTGTTTTTTTGTCCATCTCATCTCTTGTTAACCCTAACCATGGTGAGAGATCACAATGTTCACAACTTACAAATAGGTCATTAAAAATATATATGTATAAACTAAGGTACTGTTTTTCATACAGAAACATGTGCATATACAGAGGCACATATATTATACAGTAGTCACATACATGTGTCTGTGAGCATTTATGAATATATTAGAAGCAACCATGACAAAATGCACAGTGAATTAAGGTAATAAACTTGAAGATATTCATTGAGTTATTCTTGCAATTTTTGAACAAGCTAGAAGCTTTTCAAGATATAGCAGTGGTGGGTGCAAATGGGGTAGCAAACTCAGTAAACAGAAGTTAAAACCTCATACACATTATTTACCAGTTAAGTCGGTTCATTCAAGTGACTAGTAGTGTATTTGTTGTGATTTGAGATCTTCTGAAGAAGAGAATGCATTCCTACATTAATGCAAGCGCAGATCTTAGCCAATGATTTGCAATGGGAGAAAATATGAAGTCCTTCAGAAAGGAGAACATTGGCTTCTGATATGCTGTCATATTCAGTGATTCCTTCCTCAGCCTGGCAGCTTCAGGCAATGTCTCTGAAGCACTGAAGCCTCAGCCATGCTGTTTGCATTCGGTGCATTCATTCTTGACAATGAACATTGTTCCACAAAAAAGGGGGGATCATACATGAGCCCTATCTGCATTTGGCGTGATCATTTTAAAACTATGGGGGGGCAAGAATTGCTTTGGGGGAAACATTATGATAGCTAATATTGTCAGATTCATAGGGACTAGAATCACCTAAGGAATGAGGCTCTGGACACATTGTATGACAGGATTTCTAGACTGAGTTAACTGAGTCAGAAAAATCCATCCAAATGTGAGTAGCACCATTCCATGGTTAGGATCTTAAGCTGAATAACTTGGAGAAAGCAAATGGAGCAGCAGCATTTATCTCTCTGCCAAACATATTACACTGTGTCTTAAACTGTAAGCAAAACTAATTCCTTCCTCCATTATTAAGATGTTTCTGTTAGCTTATTTTACTGCTGCTATCAGAAAAATAACACATACATACATCTTCAATAAAATGGGAACAAAGTATTAGAAATGTTGAATGACCTATGTAAACATGAGAATGACTTTAAGAGTTTGAAAGCATTGGGGTTTAAAGCTGTTAAGTGATACAGGCAGACTTCATTTACAGATAATATGGTTCTTGGAGTGGTGCACACCTTCAATCGCTGCACTCAAGAGGCAGATGCAGATGCAGATGCAGATGCAGATGCAGGCAGATCTTTGTGAGTTCATGGCCAGCCCCTAGTCTACATAGTCTAGATAGCAAGTTTAAGATAACCAGGGCTACAGAAAGAGACTCTATCTAAAAATAGGAGGAGAAGGGAGGAAGAGGATAAAATGAAAACAAAAATAATGTGGCAATGCATATAGTGGATACAGGTCAGTTGTATATCTGCATAGATAGACACATTTATCCATGGTGTGGTGTGTGTGTGTGTGTGTGTGTGTGTGTATGTGTGTGTAATATTAGGCTATGAAAAGATTTTCCCCAGTGTTAGTGATATAGCTTAGTGATGCAATACTTGCCTAGCATTTATGAAGCCTTAGGGTTTATCCCCAGTACTGAAAAAATATATTAAAGGTTAACCCCCAGAAAATTGTTCACTGTGCATACATTCTAAATTTTTTGAACTATTACTTTAAATATTTTAATATATAAGGAAGCTCAAATCCAGAAATTGAAAAGGAAGTTGTCTTACTTAGGGTGTTTATTGCTGTAATAAAAACACCATGACTGAAAGCAACTTGGGAAAGAAAGGGTTTATTTGGCTTACAGTTCTACATCACAGTTAATCATAAAAGGAAGTCTGGACAGCAACCTGGAGAAAGGAGCAGATATGGAGGCTATGGAGGGGTACTACTGACTGTCTTGCTCCCTCGTGGCTTGCTTAGCCTGGGTTCTTATAGAACCAAAATCATCAACCCAGGGTGGTATCATCCACAATGGGCTGGGCCCCCGCTATCAATCATCAATCAAGAAAATGCCCTCAGGCTTGCCTTAAGTCCCATCTTATGGTGGTATCAACTGAGGCTCCTTCCTCTCTGATTGCTCTAGTTTGTGTAAAATTGACATAAAACTAGCCAGCACAGAAATCCTTCAAATACTCTGTTGAACAAAGCAAACACAGATTTATTAAGGAAAAGAGAGAAAGTAGGAGAGGATCTAAGGAAGAAATATTCTCCTTTGAAAACTTTTTTTTTAATTATAAAGAGACATAGATCAGAGAACATACTGGCTACTTTTGCAGAAGATCTGGGTTTGATTCCACATGGTGGTTTGAAACCATCTTTAACCCAGTTCCAGAAGATTCAACCCCCTTTTCTGACTTCCAAGAGAACCAGGGACACACACACAGACACACACACACACACACACACACACACAGAGTACACATACATACATACAGGCAAAACACTCATACACAGAAATATTTTTAATTATAAAGAAATAAAGTTTAGGTCAATATTATTTATAATAAGAATAAATTATAAATAATCTAAGCAGCTAACATTATAGAATTTGATAGAATAATTTTAAAGGATAGTCCCAAAACCTTTGAAACTTACAAAACTATTTCCATAAGGCTTCTGAAAGAAACAGCCATCACAAGTTCTTTTCTGATAGAGTCGCTACTTTCAATTACAGTAAAAAGATAAAAGACACACAGTGTTCTCTCTTATCTACTGTTTCACTTTCCAAGGTTTCAGTCACTTGGGCCCAACTACCTGTGAAATCATTCAGTGAGAAAGCCTAAAAAATAACTCACAAGTTTTCAAGTGTTCATCATTCCGATCAGCATGATGAAATGTCTCTTACTTTGTCCTGCCCAACACATAAGCCATCCCTCAATCTACTAATCTCTGTACTCTCCATTCCATTGATCATACCCCATCCTAGTTAAACGTTTAAGAAATTACCTTGGTTATCAAGTCAGCTGGGACAGTACTGCACATCTGGTGTTCAAGTGAACTGAATGTAGTAGCCTGGTGCTACCTCACAATGCCCCACTGTCCCCTTATGTCATCTGCTTACATAGGCATTGGTTGTACCATCTCACATTACCACTAAGAAATGGAGGGGGAGTATAGCCCAATAAGGTATTTTAGAAGAGGGCACATTCGAATATCTTTATTACTACTGTTTTAATTTTATTGTATGGATTAATCATATGCATTACTATACTACACAGAGACATTTCCATGCAATTATCTAATATATGTTAACCATATTCCTCACCGTACCTCTCTATGATTCTCATTTAAACCCTTCCTCATCCTGTTGGCCCTCATATTCCTGTGGCTTTTACTTTCTTGTCATATGTGTGTGTGCATGATTTTATGTATCTATATGAAATCTAGAAACTACAAGTGAGAGAAAGTACATACTTGTCTCTCTGGGATGGACTTAATTCACTTAGACTACAAAACAATTACTTCAGATCATATGGCTTCATTCCTCTTAATGACTGGGAAAATGTTTCTATATATATATATATATATATATATATATATATATATATATATATATATATAATGTGAGATGTATATAATTTATATATAATATTTTATAATTTAAAATATTATATCACATTTTATAATTTAATATAATTTAATATGATATAATTTAATTTAATTATAATATCACATTTCATAATTTAAAATATTGTTTTTCCAAGAATATGTATAACCTTCTGTGTCTCTTTAGTGTTGTGCATATGTACATGTGTTCAGGGCTGACCATTTGGGACTGGATAACGTATCAGGGAGCTGGTCCCCAGAGAAGACTGATTCTCTCTCTCAGCAGCCACTAACTGCCTATAGTTCTTCATTTAGGGACAGGACCTTGTGAAATTCACCCTATCCAGGCTGGAATGACAATTAGTGTTGTTATTATGCAGATCTTGTTTCAGCAGTTGTATTGTTGAAATTTCATAGGTACAGCTTCCCTGTCATGCCTGGGAGACACTATTCTAGCAAACAGCGTCCTGGTCCCCTGAATCTTGCAATCTTTTTATCCCCTCCTCTATGATTTTCCCTGAACCTTAGTGATAGGGATTGTGCTATATAAATCGGGGCTGGGCGCTTTGCACATATAACAAATTTTTAAATCTTTCTTCTATTGTTGAACACTTATGTTGATTGTATATTATTATAATTGTTCTGTTTTACTGTTATTACTGATAATCTCTTGTGCTTAGTTTCTAAAATAAACTCTATCATGAGTGTATAGGTATAGGAAAAGCATACTAAAGACTGCATTTAAGACTATCCAGGGTTAGTTAATCCACTGGGGACTTGGAACATATATCCTACTAAGAGAGCGAGGGATAGATTATTATACTGAAAATACACAGAAACAAATCACTAAAACCTCAACAATAAAAACTAACTGATACAAATTATATATAATGAATAATAATTTTAAAATCCAGTTACTCTATCAGGACCTTACCTAACTTGTCTAAAGTAGTCGCCTGTCATTGTAACTCTTTACCCTAACCTTTTTTATTTCTGCCCTTGCCCTTTCTTAATCTGGTGTTATGTGCTGGCATGGATTTAACCTGTAAGATTAATGAAAATTCTTCAATAATTTATTTATTTATTTATTTATTTATTTATTTATTTATTTAAATTTCTTTTTTTTTGAACATGAAATGCTTTTTTATAGCATGTTTTAGAAGGG
>NW_021604589.1:2954048-3018527 GCF_004785775.1 Grammomys surdaster | reverse complement strand
GGTAAGGGTAAGGGCGAGGGTCCTGGCTTCTGGCATCTCCCCCTTTGCTGTTTAGTTAGAGAAGGCATCTTATGTTCAATCCCAACTATGTGAGTTTTGAATTTGGATGTCTAATTATGGGGGGTCTTAGACAAGTTCACAACCCCAAAACACTGATGTGAGACGAGTCACATCGATGGTCGAAGGCTTTAGGCTGTCGACGATGGGCAACGTCAAGGGACTCTGATGTGGGTGAAAGGAGGGTGTGAGCCCTGTCTTAGGCCATGTAGGCTGCACCCACTCCCAGCACCACGCACTCCTTTTCGGCTGCATTGGGTGGGCCCCTGGGAAGTGGACCTACAATAATCCCGTCATTGGGCTAACTCACAGCCATCCTAGTCTCTTGTAAATGTTCAAGTTACCAACCATTTGTCAGTTTGGGGTGTAATATTGTCATAAAGGAAGGCTCCCCAATGTTAGCGGCCATATCAAGGGTGGCCTTGGTTTAGGAAAAAGCCAATTTTTGTTGTGGTGATCAAGAGGCCAAGCTCTCTAGCGAGAGAAATGAGGGAAAAGCCAGGCATACCAGGAACCCTTCTGGAGGGCGTGGAAGTCTAGGGGTCGACCGTAGGGGGAGGCAGGGGAGCTGACAGCTGTGTCAGTCTCCTGCGGAGTCACTTCTGGATCCTCTGCAATTTTCAGCTGATGGTAATGAACTTCAACTGCCTTCTTGATGGCATCATCAACCTGGTTCCGTGGACTACAGGTCACGGGCTATGATCTCTGTCTTGCTCAATCTTGATGTCGTGCGCACATCCTTTCAATGAGGGTCCGTCCGGATGGGTCCGTGCCTCAAGCCCCATGTCTGGGTGCCACTTGACCCGACCGGCGGGTCCTGGTTATTCGTGGGGGCGAGGAGGACTGCAACCTGCTATTCTTCAGAAGATATGGTACACTGCTTGAGTTATGGTCTCCCTGCTATTCTTCAGATGATATGGTACACTGCTTTGAGTCTATCTGCAGTTGCCAAGCAGGATCTTGCAGTTGCCCAGCTTCAGGGGACCTTGTGCAGGTGGGAAAAGGTAGGGGGTGAGGGTAAGGGCGAGGCTCCTGGCTTCTGGTCCATGTGGGTTAGAACTTCTAATAGCAGGCATCACGGGTGATTCAATTTTACCTGGAAAGAAAAAAGAAGGGGATTCTCAGGGAGATTTCTCTTCCCTGGATGTAAATTGTTATTCATCGTATTTATGATTGGGCCTGGCTTTGTGAGGGTATCTATTTTTTTCATTAATATTTGTGGTAGCCGGTTAGCTGTGCCTTCTGTGGTATTGGGCAGGCATATCAGTCCTCGGCTCCATAAGGGAACTGGGACTGGGGCATTCCCTTTATGGGTATGAGGGTCCTTCCCCATATCTGTGGCAAAGTTTTGTTGGTCTTGGTGGTGCCCGAGGTCACCAACATGGTCAGCAAGAGATTTGCCATGAGCTTTCAGCTTTAGAGAGAGAAAAGTGAACAAGGCATGATGGAGAGTATTTCAGGGGGACTCCTTCTGAGGGGGTACCGTTCCTCCTCTTTTGTTTTTAAAGCCAATTTTTCAGAGTTCTTGTAAAATCAGGGTAGAAGCACCAACAGTTGCTCCTTCCACACTCAGAGAGTCATGAAGGCCTTATTTAAGGATATATAAATCTATATTAATAATCTTTTGTCAAAGGACTTTTATAGCTCCACTGACAATTAATCAGACTATATGATATATCGATTAGAAATAGCTTTTTCTACTTTTTGTGAGATTACCTCTCTTTTGTCAATTAACTGTTGAGGAAGTTAGGGTTTACCTCTCTCTTGAGAATATTGAACAGAGATTTAAATTCTTTTGTGGAGAGCTTAAAATAGTATCTTAGCCAATTTGCATCTCCTAGAAACTTTTGAAATTAATTTAAAATAAATAGACTTCCTTTTTTTTAAATCCTTTATCTGTGTGGGGTTTTTATTGGGTATTATACGTATTTACCTTTCAATGTTGTCTCCTTTCTCATTCTCCCCCCAAATCCCTTATCCCCTACCCCTTCCTCCTAATTTTTGTGATGGTGTGCTCCAAACATCCTCCCAGTCCCATCTCCCTGCTCTCGAATTCCAACACAGTAGGGGATCCGAACTTTTGGGGACCTTGGCCCTCCACTTTCACTGGAGTCTAACAAGGTCACCCTCAATTCCCTATACAGGTGCGTGAGTCCCTCCCTTTGTGCTCTCTGGTTGGTGGTTTAGACTTTGGGAGTTCTGGTTGAAACTTTTGATGCTCCTTCTAAAAAGGACCAACGCATTCATACTTTGGTCTTCCTTCTTCTATGTGAGTTTTATGTGGTCTATATGAAGATTCTTAGAAATTGTGAGCTTTTGGGCTAATATCCACTTATCAGTGAGTGCATACCATGTATGTTCCTTTGAGATTGGGTCATCTCACTCAAGATGATATTTTCCAGCTCCATCCATTTGCCTAGGAATTTTGTGAACTGATTGTTTTTAATAGCTGAGTAGTACTCCATTGTATAAATGTACCACATTTTCTGCATCCATTCTTCTGTTGAAGGGCATCTGGGTTCTTTCCAACTTCTGGCTATTATAAATAAGGCTGCTATGAACATGGTGGAGCATGTGTCCCTGTTGTATGTTGAAACTTCTTTTGGGTATATGCCCAGGAGTGGTATAGCTGGGTCCCTAGGTAACGCTATGTTCAATTTTCTGAGATACCGTCAGACTGCCTTCCATAGTGGTTGTACCAGTTTACAATCCCACCAACAGTGGAGGAGTGTTCCTCTTTCTCCACGTCCTCGCCAACATGTACTGTCACCTGTGTTTTTGATCTTAGCCATTCTTACTGGTGTGAGGTGGAATCTCAGTGTTGTTTTCATTTGCATTTCCCTGATGACTAGGGATGCTGAACACTTCTTTAAGTGCTTCTCAACCATTCGAGCTTCCTCAGTTGAGAATTCTTTGTTCAGGTCTGTGCTCCATTTTTTAATAGGGTTCTTTGATTGTCTAGAGTCTAATTTCTTCAGTTCTTTGTATACCTTGGATATTAGCCCTTTATCAGATGTAGGGTTGGTGAATATCTTTTCCCAATCTGTTGGTTGCTGCTCTGTCCTATTGACTGTGTCCTTTGCTTTACAGAAGCTTTGCAGCTTTATGAGGTCCCATTTGTCAATTTTTGGTCTTAGAGCACAGGCCATTGGCGTTCTGTTCAGGAACTTTTTCCCTGTGCCTATGTATTCCAGGCTTTTTCCCAGTTTCTCTTCTATTAGTTTCAGTGTGGCTGGTTTTAGGTGGAGGTCCTTAATCCACTTGGAATTGAGCTTTGTACAAGGAGATAAGTATGGATCAATTTTCATTTTTCTACATGCTGACCACCAGTTGGACCAGCACCATTTGTTGAAAATGCTATCTTTTTTCCATTCGATGGTTTTAGCCCCTTTGTCAAAGATTAAGTTACCATAGGTATGGGGGTTCAATTCTGGGTCTTCTATTCTATTCCACTGATCCTCCTGCCTGTCTCTGTTCCAATACCATGCAGTTTTTATCACTATTGCTTTGTACTACAGCTTGAAGTCGGGGATGGTGATTCCTCCAGAAGTTCTTTTATTGCTGAGAGTAGTTTTCGCAATCCTGGGTTTTTTGTTATTCCAAATAAATTTTAAGATTGCTCTTTCTATCTCTGAGAAGAATTGAGTGGGAATTTTGATGGGGATTGCATTAAATCTGTAGATGGCTTTTGGCAAAATAGCCATTTTTACTATATTAATCCTTCCAATCCATGAGCATGGGAGATCTTTCCATCTTCTGAGATCGGCTTCGATTTCTTTCTTCAGGGGAATGAAGTTCTTGTCATACAGGTCTTTTACTTGCTTGGTTAGGTTCACACCAAGGTATTTTATATTATCTGTGACTATTTTGAAGGGTGTCATTTCCATAATTTCTTTCTCAGCCAGTTTATCTTTTGAGTAGAGGAAGGCTACTGATTTGCTTGAGTTAATTTTATATCCAGCCACTTTGCTAAAGTTGTTTATCAGGTTTAGGAGTTCTCTGGTGGAAGTTTTGGGGTCACTTAAGTATACTATCATATCATCTGCAAATAGTGAGATTTTGACTTCTTCCTTTCCAATTTGTATCCCTTTGACCTCCTTGTGTTGCCTAATTGCTCTGGCTAGGACTTCCAATACTATATTAAATAAGTAGGGGGAGAGTGGGCAGCCTTGCCTAGTCCCTGATCTTAGTGGGATTGCTTCAAGTTTCTCTCCATTTAGTTTAATGCTGGCTACTGGTTTGCTGTATATTTCTTTTACTATGTTTAGGTATGGACCTTGAATTCCTGACCTTTCCAAGACTTTTATCATGAAGGGGTGTTGAATTTTGTCAAATGCTTTCTCAGCATCTAGTGAGATGATCATGTGGTTTTTTTCTTTGAGTTTGTTTATATAATGGATTACATTGATGGATTTCCAAATATTGAACCAACCCTGCATTCCTGGGATGAAGCCAACTTGATCGTGATGGATAATTGTTTTGATGTGTTCTTGAATTCGGTTCGCTAGAATTTTATTGAGTAATTTTGCATCAATGTTCATAAGGGAGATTGGCCTGAAGTTCTCTTTCTTTGTTGGGTCTTTGTGTGGCTTAGGTATGAGTGTAATTGTGGCTTCAAAGAATGAGTTGGGTAGTGTACCTTCTGTTTCCATTTTGTGGAATAGTTTGAAAAGAATTGGGATTAGGTCTTCCTTGAAGGTCTGATAGAATTCTGCACTAAAACCGTCTGGTCCCGGGCTTTTCTTTGTAGGGAGACTTTTAATGACTGCTTCTATTTCTTTTGGGGTTATGGGACTGTTTAGATGGTTTATCTGGTCCTGATTTAACATTGGCAACTGGTATTTGTCTAGGAAATTGTCCATTTCATCCAAATTTTCCAATTTTGTTGAATATAGGCTTTTGTAGTAGGATCTGATGATTTTTTTAATTTCCTCAGTTTCTGTTGTTATGTCCCCCTTTTGAGTTCTGATTTTATTAATTTGGATACTGTCTCTCTGCCCTCTGATTAGTCTAGCTAAGGGTTTATCTATCTTGTTGATTTTCTCAAAGAACCAACTCCTGGTTTTATTGATTCTTTGGATAGTTCTTTTTGTTTCAATTTGGTTGATTTCAGCCCTGAGTTTAATTATTTCCTGCCTTCTACTCCTCTTGGGTGTATTAGCTTCTTTTTGTTCTAGGTCTTTCAGGTGCTCTGTCAAGCTGTTAGTGTATGCTCCCTCCAGTTTCTTTTTGTAGGCACTTAGAGCTATGAATTTTCCTCTTAGCACTGCTTTCATTGTATCCCATAGATTTTGGTATGATGTGTCATCATTTTCATTAAATTCTAAAAAGTTTTTAATTTCTTTCTTTATTTCTTCCCTTACCTGATTATCAAGGAGTAGGGTGTTGTTCAGTTTCCATGTAAATGTGGGCTTTCCATTCTCTTTGTCATTTTTGAAGACCAGCCTTAGACCATGGTGATCTGATAGGATGCAGGGACTTATTTCAATTTTCTTATATCTGTTGAGGCCTGTCTTGTGCCCAATTATATGGTCTATTTTGGATAAGGTACCATGAGGTGCTGAGAAAAAGGTATATTCTTTTGCTTTAGGGTGAAATGTTCTATAGATATCTGTTAAGTCCATTTGGTTCATAACTTCTGTTAGTTTTACTGTATCTCTATTTAGTTTCTGTTTCCATGATTTATCAATTGCTGAGAGTGGGGTGTTGAAGTCTCCCACTATTATTATGTGAGGTGCAATGTGTGTTTTGAGCTTTAGTAAGGTTTCTTTTATGAAATTCGATGCTCTTGTATTTGGCGCATAGATATTCAGAATTGAGAGTTCATGTTGGTTGACTTTTCCTTTGACAAGTATGAAATGCCCTTCCTTATCCTTTTTGATAGTTTTAAGTTGAAAGTTGATTTTATTCGATATTAGAATGGCTACTCCCGCTTGTTTCTTAGTGCCATTTGCTTGATAAATTGTTTTCCAACCTTTTACTCTAAGGTAGTGTCTGTCTTTGTCACTGAGGTGGGTTTCCTGTAAGCAGCAAAAAGCTGGGTCCTGTTTGCATATCCAGTCCGTTAGCCTATGCCTTTTTATTGGGGAATTGAGTCCATTGATGTTAAGAGATATTAAGGAGAGGGTGTTCTTGCTTCCTGTCATTTTTGCTAATAGTGGAGACATCGTTTGTGTGGTTATCTTCTTTTGGGTTTGATGGAAAAGGATTATTTTCTTGCTCTTTCTGGGGTATGATTGCCCTCCTTGTATTGGAGCTTTCCTGCTATTATCCTTTGTAAAGCTGGATTTGTGGGAAGATACTGTGTAAATTCAGTTTTGTCATGGAATATCTTAGTTTCTCCGTCTATGGTAATTGAGAGTTTTGCTGGGTAAAGTAGCTTGGGCTGGCATTTATGTTCTCTTAGGGTTTGTATGATATTTGTCCAGGATCTTCTGGCTTTTATAGTATCTGGTGAGAAGTCAGGTGTAATTCTGATAGGTTTGCCTTTATATGTTATTTGGCCTTTTTCCCTTACTGCTTTTAAAATTCTGTCTTTGTTTTGTACACTTTGAGTCTTGATTATTATGTGACGGGAGGTATTTCTTTTTTGATCTAGTCTGTTTGGCGTTCTGTAGGCTTCTTGTGTGATTATGGGCATCTCATTCCTTAGGTTAGGGAAGTTTTCCTCAATAATTTTGTTGAAGATATTTACTGGCCCTTTAAGTTGGGAATCTTCACTCTCATCTATACCTATTATCCTTAGGTTTGGTCTTCTCATTGCGTCCTGGATTTCCTGGATATTTTGAGATAGCAACTTTTTGCATTTTGCATTTTCTTTGATAGTTGTGTCAATATTTTCTAAGGTATCTTCTGCACCTGAGATTCTTTCTTCTATCTCTTGTATTCTGTTGGTGATGCTTGTGTCTATGACTCCTGATTTCTTTTTTAGGTTTTCTATCTCCAGGATAGTCTCCCTTTGTGATTTCTTTATTGTTTCCACTTCCATTTTTATGTCCTGGATGGTTTTGTTCAATTCCTTCATCTGTTTGGTTGTGTTTTCTTGTAATTCTTTAAAGGATTTTTGTGTTTCTTTAAGGACTTCATCCTGTTTTCCTGTGTTCTCCTCAAGTTTTTTGATAGTGTTATTTACTTCCTTCTTGTAGTCCTCTAGCATCATCATTAGAAATGATTTTAGATCTGGTTCTTGTTTTCCTGGTGATATGGGGAGTTCAGGACTTTCTAATGTGGGAGAACTAGGTTCTGATAATGGCAAGTACCTTGGGTTGCTGGTGCTTGTGTTCTTGCGCTTGCCTTTCGCCATCTGGATCACCTTTGTGCTATCAGTGCTGTCTCTGACTGGGGCCTGTCTTTCCTATTATCTAGGTTGTGTCAGAACTGTTTGGGATGGGTTTTGCTGCTTGAGTTAGAGATGAGGCCCAAGATGTGCTCGGTGCTCAGGTGGAAACCGGAAGGGGCTGGGGCTCCGGGTCAGGAGCAGATTCCTGGATCCCAATGAGTCCCAGTGGGTCCCAGTGGGTCCCAGTTGCTCCCTGATTGGGGGCAAGCACTGCCACCTCCTAGCCTAAGAAACTGCTTGAGCTAGCTTGAGCCACGGAGAGCCCAGCTCCCTCTAGGTTCTGTGAGATTGGGTGCAGAGCTGACTCCCGGGATCTGCTCTGGCACAGACCGGAAGGAACCCACGCTCCGGGCCCTGGAGTGAACTCCTGGGTCCCAGTGGGTCCTACCCGCTCCCTGTTTGGGGGCAAGCACTGCCACCTCCTAGCCCAAGACCCTGCTTGGCACAGAGGTCCTGCGAGCCCCGCTTCCTCTGGAGTCTGCGAGATTGGGTGCAGAGCTGCCTCCCGGGATCCGCGAGTGCTCGGGCCCAGACCGGATGGAGCCCGCTCCAGGCCAGGAGCGAATTCCTGGGTCCCAGTGGGTCCCTGTTGCTCCCTGTTTGGGGCAAGTGCTGCTTTTTCCTTACCTGGGATGCTGCGTGAGTTCAAGCTCCTGGGAGTCCCTGTTTTTCTTGGTTTTCTGCGGTTGGGTACGGAGCTGCTGCCTGTGACCTGCTCTAGGCTCGGTCCCAAACCGTGAACAGTCAATAATTTATATTTTGTTGTTACATCTGTTTATGACAGCAAGAGATGGGCCATCCCACTTACAGCAGATGAGTTAACATATTTTTGTCACCACGTAATGCAAAATGTATACTATAGCATGTAAAGCCAGATAACCTACTGAGTAGCTCAGAGAGACCTAACATAGAACCAAATATGACTATCTTTTTAAAAAAATACATACAATAAAATTATAGTTAATGATATTCTGCTATACCCATAGATAGGAGCTTTGTCCAATTGTATCACCATAGAGGCTTCCTCTGGCTGCATATAGGGGCAGGTTCAGAGATCCATAGCCAGACATCATACAGAGAGAGAGTCTATATTGGAGATCTTTATCTGGTCCCTCCCCTTAGAGCTCAGCAAGCCCCTGGAAAGTTGGGGAAGGAAGACTATAGGAGTCAGATGGGAGGATGGGGAACAGCAGTAGAACATGACCAACTGAATCCACTAAACAGGGCTCACAAGGGCTCATAAAGACTAAAGCAGCAAGCATGTGGCCTACATGAGTTTGCCCAAGGTTCTCTACATATATGTTATGGCTGTTAGCTTGGTGTTTTCGTGGAACGCTGAATAGTAGAAATGGGTGCATCTCTGACTCCTTTGCCTGCTCTTGAGACTCCTTTTCTCCTGTTGGGTTGCCTTGTCCAGCCTGGATATGAGGATTTTGCCTTGTCTTATCTTGTTTTGTCCTGTTTGGCTGTTGTCTCTTGAAGACCTTCCTTTTCTGAAAAGGAAATAGAGGAAGAGTGGATCTGAGGGAAGGGGAGGTAGAGGGAGCTAGGAGGAGAGAATGGAGGGGAAACTGGGACCAGGATGCATTGCATGAGAGGAAAATCTATTTTCAATAAGAAAGAAAAAAATCTAGGTTGTTTCTTTAATAGCTTTTAAAAAGTAACAAGCCTGTCCTATATGTTTGAGGCTTTACTGAAGGTTTCAACACTTTACAATCAATAACTCGGCAAGTGAGAACTGAGCATTCACACCCATATTCAGAACAAAAACAATAACAAAACCCAAACTGTTGCTTTTGGGAGAGCATGTCTTTTACCCTACTTGCATGGTCAGAATATTAACTTGAGAACTGCTACACAGGTCACATACAGGTTTCCTCCTTTGGAACTCACCTTTTCACATTTTGCTGTAACATTTTAATGTATCTTATTTAGTCAGTATTTTCTGTCTTTGATAATATACTTAACAAAAATGTCATCTGTTATCACATATGTTCATGTACATTTCTTTCTGGAATTTTTATAGAAGTATTTCAACTTTAAAAATAACTGCAAAAGGTTCAAGATTTAGTTTCAGAATATGATGTAACAATTTACTCCTTCAGGATTATTAGATATTGCAAAATCAGAAAGCAGCCAAGAATAATGCTAACAGAAATATAATATGGGCCACATGTGTAATGTAAAAGTTGGTTATAGTTACAATTAGAAAAGTGAGAAGATGGTAGGGAGAGTTAGCTCAGAGGTCAAGAGCAGCTGTTCTTCCAAAGAACCTGGATTCAATTCCCAGACCCCACATCTGACACTCTGGACACCAGGCATGTATGTGGTACACATACATACATATGAATGCAAATCACTCATGCACATGAAAAATAATAAAGTAAGTAAATCTTACTGAAAAAGGAAAAATATGCAAATGAAATGATCACTTCAATGTGTGACTGACATCAAATGTTAGTAGTAAGTTTCATATCCTGTTTTTGTATAGAATCTTCAAAATTGAATACCTATTTTGGGGAGTGCAAAGCCAGTTAGATATTTTACCATTCTTATTATCATTTTATCATTTACATCAGTTTTCACAGACATCTAAACATACTTTAAAAGATTTTACAATGTAGTTCTAGATGCAAGTCGAGACAACGCTGAGAACTGATGGCTCTCATGATTCAAGACAGTATTTTAGATAGCAGTTATTCTGAATATTTCATTCTCAAGTATTCTCAAGTGCACCACTACCCCAGTATGAAAGTTAAGCTCCTGAGACCAGGACTTGTGAAGTCATTCAACCTTTAAATTGACTCTAGAATTCGTGCTGTCAGTAACTGAATCTACCATGAGCAGCTTTGGGTTTCAAAGCTGAAAAACAAAACAAAATAACAACAAAAACAAACAAACAAACAAACAAGCCAGAGGCTCCAGGCTCCAAGAGTCTCCAGCATAAGAGCACAAGTCTTTCTCTCCCATCTCCTGCAAATACTTGTGTCAGTGATGTCGATGGACAAATTGGTATTTGGAAAAAGATCTCCTCCTATTTCAGGAATTAGCACCTCTAAGGTCTGCCTGTATACAGTCTCCAATAAAGCCTTTCCTCTTCAGTCAGTTTCCATCTTCAAATGGCAGCTTTAGAAACTCGGGGAACTGGCTTTGTCCTTGGTGGGCCACAGTGAGCTCAGATAGGGAGCACCTTGGTGGTAGGTTTTAGTATTCACAGATTTTCTGAACAGTCTCTCAAAGTCCTCATTTATGGTGCCAGTGAAATTTTTTGAAAGGGCAAAATATTTTGGACATAGGCGTGATTCATTAGGTAGCTGTTCTTTCCAAATTTTAACCAAAATGGTTCTACCCCTCTCCCTTCCTCCCTGCCCCAACCCTTCCACCCCCAATTAACATACCAGTAACAGTCAAAACCCACACACATGCTAGGCTGTAAAAATGCAGTTACCACTGTTGGGAAGAAAGCTGTGGATTACGGAGATGCTCTTTAAAGATCGACAGTATCTTTGCTCTCTTACACTCCAGTTCTGCAGGTTTTGTCCTCCATGGCAGGCCCACACTTTCTTAACAAAGCACAGAATGTGTGCCTTGAGAAATTTACTTTTATCCCCTCCCCTGGGATGGGTGTGCAACTATACTGCTTGAAATGATTAAAAAGCATGTGGGCTGCTTCAGGGCACAGCAACTATGCTAAACATCTTCTCAAGTCACCTCTCTGGTGTCAAAACAAATAGAACTCCTTCCCCATCCACCAGAAACCCACAATCAAAGGTGACAATGACTGGTACTCAACAGGGCTAATTCTTGTTGTCTTTTTTGTCATCATCCTCTGAGGGGTAAGAATGCCACATTAGCATCTCCTCATAGAAAGTTATAACAACATGTGGACACTTGACATGGGCTTTTTTTTTTTTTGGCAGGGACCAGGTCAGCCTCGCCAGAATATTTACATTCCATCAGAAATATCATGCATTTCGCAGGCAAATAGATGGAACTAGAAAATATCATCCTGAGTGAGGTAACTCATACCCAAAAGTACATGCATGCTATGTACTCACTAATAAATGAATATTAGCCAAAAATGTACAGAATACCCAGGACAAAATCCACAGAACTCAAGAAGGTTAACATGTAGAAGGGCCCAAGTGAAGGTCCCTCAATCCTACTTGGGAGGGAGAAGAAAGCAATCACGGGGAGCAGATGGAAGAAGGGACCTGGGTGGGAGATGGGACAGGGAGGGAAAGAAGGAATAGGATCAGGTATTGGGAGAACAGAAGTGAAGCCCTGAGGGCCAGCAGAAAGAGTAGAAACAGAACCTCAGGAGGTAGGAGGTGGGAAGGACCCTCTAGAATGTACCAGAGACTTGGGAGGTGAGAGATGCTCAAGACTAAAAGGGATGGGATCAAAAAATCTGATCCAGAATTGTTTCTGAAAGAACAGCAGGAGTAAAAATGGAGAAGAACTTGAGGGAAAGGCAATCCAATGACAGCTCCAACTTGGGATCCATCACATGGGGGGGGGGGGGCACCAAGGCCTGACACTATTACTGATGCTATGGTGTGCTTAGGATAGGAGGTTAGTATGGTTGCCCTGGCCCAACAAGCAGCTGAACGAGTCAGATCCAGATACTCACACCCAACCAATGGACAGAAGCTGGGGACCCCTGTGGTTGAATTAGGGAAAGGCTGGAAGAAGCTGAGGAGGAGGGCGAACCCATAGGAGGACCAGCAGTCCCAACTAACCTGGACCCCTGAGATCTCTCAGACACTGAGCCATCAACCAGGCAGCATACATCAGCTGATATGAGGCCCCCAACACATATACAGCAGAGGACTGCTGGGTCTGGCCTCAGTGAGAGAAGATGCACCTAACTTGAGGCCCCAGGGAGTAGGGAAGTCTGGTGGGGTAGGAGTGGGGGTGGAGACATCCTCTTGCAGATGGGGGAAGAGGAATGTGATGAGGAACTGTGGGAGTGAGGACTAGGAGGGGGTAAAGACTGGATTGTAAGAAAAAAAACATTAAAAAATAATAAAAAAATAAAAAAGAAATATGAGCTCTCTGCTGGAGTCAGTAACTCCAATAATCTGTTCAGGCTCCAAACCCCGGGCAAAGCCTTGTGGCTTTTCTCACTCTTCTTTCTTTTTCTTTGGTTTGCTTTCTTGTCCCTTATCTTCAAGATCAGAATCAGGTTTGCACTTGCCTCCCTCTGATGTATCTGTCTCCTGAGCTATTTTCTGTGACTATAAAAAGCCTTGGAAAGATCAGGAATTCAAGGCCCATACCTAAACATAGTAAAAGCAATATAGAGCAAACCAGTGGCCAATATCAAACTAAATGGAGAGAAACTTGAAGCAATCCCACTAAGATCAGGGACTAGACAAGGCTGCCCACTCTCTCCCTACCTATTCAATATAGTACTGGAAGTCCTAGCCAGAGCAATTAGACAACAAAAAGAAGTCAAAGGGATACAAATAGGAAAGGAAGAAGTCAAACTATCACTATTTGCAGATGATATGATAGTATACTTAAGTGACCCCAAAACTTTCACCAGGTAATTCCTAAACCTGATAAACAACTTCAACAAAGTGGCTGGTTATAAAATCAACTCAAATAAATCAGTAGCCTTCCTCTACTTGAAAAATAAAGAGACTGAGAAAGAAATTAGGGAAATGACACCCTTCACAATAGTCACAAATAATATAAAATACCTTGGTGTGAATCTAACCATGCAAGTGAAAGATCTGTATGACAAGAACTTCAAGTCTCTGAAGAAAGACATCAAAGAAGATCTCAGAAGATAGAAAGATCTCCCATGCTCATGGATTGGCAGGATTAATATAGCAAAAATGGCCATCTTGCCAAAAGCAATCTACAGATTCCATGCAATCCCCATTGAAATACCAACTCAATTTTTGACAGAGTTAGAAAGAGAAATTCTCAAATTTATTTGGAATAACAAAAAATCCAGGATAGCAAAAACTATTCTCAACAATAAAAAAACTTCTGGAGGAATCACCATCCCTGACCTCAAGCTGTACTACAGAGCAATGGTGATTAAAAAAAAGTGGATGGTATTGGTACAGAGACAGACAGGAAGATCAGTAGAATAGAATTGAAGACCCAGAAATGAACCCACACACCTATGGTCATTTGATCTTTGACAAAGGAGCTAAAACCATCCAGTGGAAAAAGGACAGCATTTTTAACAAATGGTGCTGGTTCAACTGGAGGACAACATGTAGAAGAATGCAAATCGATCCATTCTTATTTCCTTGTACAAAGCTGAAATCCAAGTAGAAAAAGGACCTCCACATAAAACCAGATACACTGAAACTAATAGAAGAGAAGGTGGGGAAGACTCTCAAATACCTAGGCATAGGGGAAAAGTTCCTGAACAGAACACCAATGGCTATGCTCTAAGATCAAGAATTGACAAATGAGACTTCATAAAATTGCAAAGTTTCTGTAAGGCAAAGGACACTATCAATAGGACAAAATGGCAACCAACAGATTGGGAAAAGATCTTTACCAATCCCACATCCGATAGAGGACTAATTCCAATATGTACAAAGAACTCAAGAAATTAGACTCTAGACAACCAAATAACCCTATTAAAAAATGGAGTATAGAGCTAAACAAAGAATTCTCAACTGAGGAAATGCGAATGGCTGAGAAGCACCTAAAGAAATGTTCAGCATACTTAGTCATCAGGGAAATGCAAATCAAAACAACCCTGAGATTCCATCTTACACCAGTCAGAATGGCTAAGATCAAAAACTCAGGCGATAGTAGATGCTGGCGAGGATGTGGAAAAAGAGGAACACTCCTCCATTGTTGATGGGATTACAAGATGGTGCAACCACTCTGGAAAACAGTCTGGCGTTTCCTCAGAAAATTGGACTTATCATTATCTGAGGACCCAGCTATACCACTCCTAGGCATATACCCAGAAGATGCTCTAACATATAAAAAGTACATATGCTCCACTATGTTCATAGCAGCTTTATTTATAATAGCCAGAAGCTCGAAAGAACCCAGATGTCCTTCAACAGAGGAATGGATACAAAAATAATGTGGTACATTTACACAATGGAATATTACTCAGCTATTAAAAACAATGAATTCGAGAAAGTCTTAGGTAAATGGATGGAACTAGAAAATATCATCCTGAGTGAGCTAACCTAGTCACAAAAGAACACACATGGTATTCACTCACTGATTATTGGATTTTAGCCCAGAAGCTTGAAATACCCGATTAAACTCACAGACCGCATAAAGCTCACTAAGAATGAAGACCAACTGTGGGTGCTTCGGTCCTTCTTAGAAGGAGTAACAAAATACTCAAGGGAGCAAGTATGGAGACAAAGTGTAGGACAGAAACTGAAGGAGGGGCCGTCTAGAGACCATTCCACCTGGGTATCCACCCCATGTGCAGTCACCAAAGGTAGACACTGATGTGGTTGTCAGGAAGTGCATGCCTGATATAGCTGTCTCCTTAGAGGTCTGCAAGAGCCTGACATATACAGAGGCAGATGTTCACAGCTAACCATTGAACTGATCATGGGGTTCCCAATGGAGGAGTTAGAGTGAAGACTGAAGGAGCTGAAAGGGTTTGTGGCCCCATTAGGAAAGCAATAATACCAACCAACCAGAGCTCCCAGGGTCTAAATCACCAGCCTGGGAGCACTTAGGGAGGGACCCATGGCTCCAAATATATATGCAAGGGAGGATGGTCCTTTCAGGTATAGGTGGGAGAGGAGATCCTTGGTCCCATGAAGGCTGGACCCCATGTGAGGGGGAATTCGAGGGTGGGGAGATGGGAATGGGCAGGTGGGTGGGGACACATCCTCATACAAGCAGGAGGATGGGGGATGGGATAGAAGGTTTCTGGGTGGGAGGAGGGAAAATGGGGTAAGGAGAGGACATCTGAAATATAAATAAAATATTCAATTAAAAAATGTATGTATATAAAAAGAAAGAAAAAAGAAACTAGGTAGGGGCAATCCAGGTTCTCTTCTGGCTCCCATGTGTCGTCCTCACCTGAGAAATTTTAGAAGATATTCTATTTTATCCTTGACAACTCGCTGATCTAGAAATTTCCCACCACATATTCCTCTTCTTCTAGTACCTCCTCCACTTTCTCCTCATTTTGTTTTGTTTCTTATTCATAGTAACTCTCAGCTCTCTAATGTAAAGGGCAATGCTGCTAGTAGCAGCGTCCGAGAGTCTGAGAGGAATAGGTGCTGTGCTACTCATTCAGTTGGACACTCTGAGAAAGTAGAGCCCAGAGAAGCCCAGAACTAAGGATGGTTGAGAACAGAGAACAAACGGTATGGCAGGCATGGCCCAAAGCCCTCCCATCAGCTGAACAAAACAACATCTCTGCATAATAATACAATCAAGTCTGCTCCAATTTCTTCCCACTCAATTCCACCATTACCAACACTCTTCAATCCCAATTTCACGTGTTCTTCTTTTAAAGCCTTATTTTTTATTTCTATGAATGCACATATGTATGCTCTTGAGTTAATGTGTATGTGTGTGTGTGTGTGTGTGTGTGTGTGTGTGTGCTTGCACACGCTTATAGAGTTCAAAGTGCATCAGATCTCTTGCAGTCAGAGCAACAAACAATTGAGAGCTTCCTGGAATGAGTACTGGGACCCAAACCCAGATCCTCTGCAGAATCAGTAAGTGCCCTTAACTGCTAAACCACTGCTCCAGGCTCCATCTTGTTGTTGTTGTTGTTGTTGTTGTTGTTGTTATTGTCCTTGTCGTCGTCGTCGTTGTCGTCGCTGTCATCTACCAATTCCACTTAGTCTTGCCATCGTATCTCCCACCCATTTAACCCTTCTTGCTCCATTATTTTTGACCCGCCCTTGGTACTATCTGCTGTCTACTTCTCCTCTGTTGAAAACACTCCCAATGATCCCCTACTAGTTTTCTGATGTCTATCTCTACCCCAACTTAAACACACAGGTTAAAGATTCAAAAATGTCTTTCTGACTCTAGTTTACCTCAGTCAGAATGATCATTTCCAGCTCCAACCATTTACCTGTAAATTTCATTTTTTTCTTAACAGCAGAAAAACAGTCCATCTTATAAATGTACCATGTTTTCATTATCCATTCTTCAGTTGCTGGACTTTGCGGTGGTTTGAATAAGACTAGCCTCCATAGGGTCATATATTTGAATGTGTAGTCACCAAGGATGACATGGAAAGGATTAGAAGGATTAGACCATCCAGCTAAGCTTCCAAATTGTGAAAAAAATTAAAGAAAAATGTAAAGTAGATGGAAACCATCAACAACAGAAGGTTGATGCAAGTGTAATTATAGGAGAGGGTGAAGCTCCAGCCCCAGCAAGCAGCAGAAATCGGTCGCTTCACCCATGTGGTTCTGCCTTTAGAGTCAAGGATACAAGAAAGAGGTTATAGAATCTCCCTCTGTGGCTAAGGAAAAGCCACTGAGGCCAGGTGTGTGTCAGGGGTGTCCCTTCATGGAGGCCCAGAAAGACCATTGTGTGAAGCTGTGAAAGTGAAGCCTGGATTGCCTTGGAGACCCCAAAATGTTGGTGATGCTAGAGATGTGGCATACCCACCAAGAAGAGCTGCAGACCAAGTATGGAACCAGTGCAAGAAAGTGAAGCATGTTGTAGTCAACAAAGCTGATAGGAGTTGGAGACTGAAGAATGCTTTGAATTCAGACTCAGAGATGCAGAATTCAGAGTTTGTCCTCCTCGCTTTCAGTCTTGCTTTGGTCCAGTATTTCATCACTGTGTTCCTTTCCCCACCTTTGGAATGACAATGCATATTCTATACCATTGTATGTTAGAAGTATGTTATCTGATTTTCTTTGATTTTATGGGGGACTGAAGTTAAGAGATTGCTATGAGTCTCAGAAGAGAACTTTGGACTTTAAACAGTGTTAACACTGTGATAGACTGTGGGGACTTTAGAATTTGGAATGAATGCGCTATTTGGCACTATGATATGGCAATGGGACTATGGGGACCAGAGTGTGGAATGTGGTGGTTTGAATAAGAATGGTCCCCATAGGTTTATATATTTGAATGCTTAATCACCATAGAGTGGTACTATTTCAAAGGAATTGAAGGATAAGGAGTTGGAGTAGGTGTGGCCTTGCTGGAGGAAGTGTGTCACTAGGTGTGGGCATTGAGGTTTCAAAGCCCAAGACAGACCCAGGGCCTGCCTCTCTCTCTCTCTCTCTCTCTCTCTCTCTCTCTCCCTCTCTCTCTCTCTCTCTCCCTACAAACTAGCATGTAACTCTCACCTAACTATTTCAGCATGATGTGTGATAACATGCTCCCTGCCAAGATAATAATAGACTAATCCTCTGATACTGTAAGCAAGTCCCAATTAAAAACCTCCTTTTAGCCGGGCAGTGGTGGCACACACCTTTAATCCCAGCACTTGGGAGGCAGAGGCAGGTGGATTTCTGAGTTCGAGGCCAGCCTGGTCTACAGACTGAGATCCAGGACAGCCAGGGCTACACAGAGAAACTGTCTCGAAAAACCAAAAAAAAAAAAAACCCTCCTTTTATAAGAATTGCCTTGATCATAGTATCTCTTCACAGAAATAGAATACTAGAATACTTTGTAAGACAAGAATTCTGTACTTAGTGCTATACCCCACCTTTAAATTGGGTTGTTTTCTTTATGTTCAATTTTTAAGTTCTATTATATTCTCAATACTAACCCTCTATCAGATGTATAATTGGCAAACATTTTTTTTCCATTCTGTAGGCTGCCATTTTGCTGGAATGAAGGTGTCCTTTGCTATGCAGGAGCTTTGTAGCTTTATAAAGTCCTATTTAATTATTGGTTTTAATGATGGTGCTATCAGGATACTGTTTAGAAACTAATTTCCTGTGCTAATGAGTTCAAATGTTTTCCTGCTTTCTCCTCGATGAAGTTCAGTTTCTCTGGTTTTATGATGAGATCTTTGATCAATTTAGAGTTTTTGCAGGGTGATAAGTATGGATCTTTTTGCATTCCTCTACATGCAGCCAGCCATCCAGTTTGACCAACACCATTTGTTGAAGATGTAGCTTCTTTGTCAAAAATCATGTGGCTCTAGGAGCATGAACTTACATGTGGTTCCTCAATTTTATTCCACTAATAAATGTGCCTGGTGTTTCCACCCATGCTGATTTTTTTAATATTTCTATAGTATATCATGGAATCAATAATATCTCCAGCAGAGTTTTTACAACATATTTAAATTCTGTCACTCAGTAACCAGCTATGGCTTCTATTTACTCGCTATCAGTAGCACCCTCCCCTCAGCTAAAATGTCACTAGGTGTTGCCAAATGTACCCGGGGTGGGGGTAAGCTGTCTATCCTCACTTGAGAACTGAAGGCCTAGAAGAACTGAAAATAATCTATTTAGAATGAATCTTAGAAACTTATGAAAGAGAATTTTCATTTATCTAGTATTCTTACAGTGACCAACCTGTGACAATAGTTCTTACAATAATGAACAACCTGTGGAGTTCTAAGGTCCAAATGTCACAAAATAGACTGGGGAAGGGGAGGGTCAGCACAGAAGGAAGGAACAAAGAGGAGGAGACATGGTTTGTTTCAAGAACCCTGAGGGTCCTGACTTTGAGAATATGCCAATATTGTATTATGACACACAGCAGACAATGCCCTTGAGCTCAGGGTGCAGGGAGACCTGCAGGGATGTTGCTCAATCCTAGAGCTGCTTACATTTTTACAAAAGTATTTTATATCACAAGTAACAAGCAATAGATTTCAACCTATGAGTGAGCTGATATCTTCAGATATCTTTCTTATTCACCAAGACTGCAGTCCACCAGAAGCCCCATTTAATCTTGATGTTTCTAAATTACTTAGTTAGTTTTTTAAAGCTTCATTTATTTAGGGGGGGAGGAGGGGTCGAGACAGGTTTTCTCTGTGTAGCCCTGGCTGTCCTGGAACTCACTCTGTAGACCAGGCTGGCCTCAAACTCAGAAATTCGCCTGCCTCTGCTTCCCAAGTGCTGGGGTTAAAGGCGTGCGCCACCACTGCCTGGCAGCTTCATTTATTTTTATTTTTATGTGTGCAGGTGTTTTTAATGTCTGTGCACCATGTGCATGTAGTACCAGTAGCAGCCAGAAGAGGGAATCAGATCTTCTGGAACTGGGTTCACATATGGTTGTGAGCTGCCAAGTGAGTTCTGGGAACCAAACCAAGTCTTCAGCAAGAGCAGCAAGGACTCCTAACTACTGAGCCATTTCTCCAGCCCTACTTTGTTATTTATATAGTTTTAAAAATTAAAAGAAATCAAAATCACTGCAGAAATTTATTTTAGGAAAACAACAAACTAACAAAACTTATTGGAGAAGGAATGAATCGAGAGGGTTCCTTAAGTAGTTTAATGTAATCTTATCTACCGGTGTCTATCAGTATTCAGAATACTGACCTCAGCGCCAGGTACTGGAGGGTCCCGAATCATCCAAAAATAGACTATTATTTTCCCTCTATTTCAGTTTCATTTTAAATTGATTAACAAGAGTTAAAAACTAAAAGGTTTCTGGTTACCTCTTGGCAATCGTTAAACTAACCAGAAGTTTGTTCAATGTGAGTGTTGGGATTAATGGAAGATTTATTCTAATTGGGTGAGCAGATTTTTAGGATAGTATGTCAAGCCACTGAATGTGTATACTAAGTGTCCTACAGCAGGCAGCAACCTACATGTTTCCAACTACTGGTATAGGAGGAATTTTTCCAGGGGTTCTGGCAGACCTAGCACGTAGATGGCTTGATGACACGTGCGGCCCAAGCACTTCCGGACACACAGGCGGCAGAGCTGAGAAAGTGCAGGCGGACCTGGGAGAGTGAATAAAAATGGCATGAACCTCACAGTGGGGTGGAAGAGGAGATCTGAATACTAGAAGCTTAATTGAATGGGAGAGGAATTACCAAATGATGGGAAGCCTTACAGGCAGAGGATTCCGAGTTGCTCTTTTGTAGAGGATGTCCTTTAAGATGATCCTCCAATAATAACTATTATTGGAAAATGCACTATCCACGGGCTAGGAAAGAAGTGTGGATCTGTAGGGTGTGCATCTCCCTTACTACGCCCTATATTAATGGAAGTGATAGGCTGGAGGAAGTGAAAAATCACTGGGGTGTAGAGCTCTAAGACAGAGCTTCAGGACAGAGAGGCAACTACAGAGAAGGTGTGAGCAGGAAGTATTGCCCCTGTAGTCACTCAGTTAATGCTAGAAGCTGGACCAGGGACAAAATAGTCCTCAAAGTATTCCTAGGTCCTCCCGATACTAACTGCCTATGTGGCGGTCCTGGCTTCCACCTCATATCTGAAAGAACCCCCTGTTCTTGCAAGGGTTCCATCTCAATAGCTATGTATAGAAAGGACTCTAATCACTTCGACCCATTGTTCCCTGAATTTAGTCTCATGAAATCTACTTACAAAGAGACAGTTACATTATCCCATTATTTCCTCCCCTATCAGCAAAGACCTCCTCAAGTGAAACTACTTACTTACTTAATGGTATTATAAAAATATGAAAAAGGGCAGATTACACATGCAAATAGCCAGATGACATTCAGAATTGATGTGGACAAGGGACATGGGCTGGAGAGAAATTCAGAGAACCAAACATTCATCTTTAGTTAAAACCCTGGGAACTGGAAATGGCAGAGATCCCCACCCAGGGCCCCTTAAATCTGGAGCAAGACATACAACCAGAAACAAAGGAGCCATGCTTCCATAGGACATAGCAATGCAGACAATTGACCAGTTTTCTCAGACACACTCAAAAGTAATGTTTATGAAGTTTGAAGACAGAGGAGTTTGCCAATAAGGAATGCAAGTAGACCCCAGTCCTGAAAACACTCCCAATTTGGGGGAGAGAGTGTCAAGAAAAATGTATAAATTGTTACCAGCTATGTTCTCAGCTAACAGTTTCAAAATGAACTTTCCAAACTGGCATCTGGTAAATTGCCACTAGCAATTTAAATCCAAGAGCATCCGGACTAATACAGATCACTGCTAATTAAAGTGTGGGACCCAGCTAAGTAGATAGAGTTTAGGAACCCACTTAGTCTACCTTGATCAAAATCTGTATTTTAATAAGGTCTCCAGGTGATTGGTTGGCACAGTCGGTTTTTGAAAGCACTGATAGAAACTGTTTGCAAAACAACAAATCAGGTATTTCAGTGGGCAAGACATAGGACTTGGGAGGGTTTCACAGAACATGAGAGAGATCCCTGCTGTGCACATTGTTTCAGGAGATTTGGATTTAAGTTCTTGGAGCCTGGAGAGTGCTTGTTGTGGGGTCAAAGGGCTTGCTTGGCATCCTAGTGCTTCGTTCGAGGTGTGTGACCCTCTGGAAGCAAATTCCTCTATGCCTCACGTTTCTCACTCATAGTTGGAATCGTTTGAATTTCTATAAAGTTCTAAGGGCTTTTAAGAATTCAATGAGGTTAATCTTTGTTTCAAAGTAATCTCCAGGGAAGTACTTGTAACACTGAATCATTACAATCATCCTTTCTACTCTCCCTGGCACACTCCTCTGCAAAGGCTCAGAAAATGTTCTCTCAATGTATGGCTATGCAAAGGGTTCTCTTTGGAAGTGTAGATAGGAAACACTGCAGCTCACTCTTCATCCTCAGCATCTCTTCTTGCCTATGGTCGAATTCAGAGTAAGGGGATGTGGAATACTGACCCCCACTACTCCCTGATCTGGAGAAGAAGCAAGCCACATCACCATTTGGTCAGCTTTCTGAAACTCATCATCTATCCTCCCTATAGTCTGAACCCAAACCAGGTAAGTTCTGAGAAACACATTCCTTAGGTATCGTCAACATTGTGTAAGCACCATAGAAAGCATTTACACAAACCAAGATGGCTACTGTGGTGTGCGGTGCTTTGATCTTATGGAAGCATCAGCTGTATACTTGGCCATTATTGATGGTCCTTAAGTCAAATTTGTCTACTGCCTGTCTCATAACATTACAAAGGCGAGCTTTGATTTATTCAATTTGTGTGCTTTTTCTATGATAAACATGGCTATTGAATCTTTTCTGGGTAAAACAAAGTTATCTGATTATTTTCTTGTCGTGGAAAATAAAACGCAACAACAAATACAGTGTAGGGGGAAAAAAGAGCAAAAAAATCTGAGGAGACACTGCAGTGAATCCAGAACTTGATCCTCACAAAGTCATGCTCAATTAAAAGGAGAAAAGAAAAAAGAGGAGTAGCTTAGGGGTGAGATGGTAGTATGCTTAGGGAGGAGAAGCAAACAGCCAGCCCTTCTTACCTTCATGGAGCAGAAGTGCCTGCTCCACACCACTTTTGGGAGCAGCAAGCTCAAGAGCACTTTTGCCCTGCGCGTTTCTCAGTTTCAGGTTAGCCCCATACTCAGTGAGCAGATTGATGACCTCCACACTGGACTGCCTTGCTGCAGCATGCAGTGGAGTATCCAGCCACCGACCATGGTCAACATTGGCTCCTTAATAAAGCACATGGTCACAGGCAACACTGAGTGTGAATGTAAGACACAATGAGCCATTGTATATAAAGACATCTTAAAAGCCCAGGTGTAGTTAAGCAATCTTTGAGATGATGCGACTCAAACCCAGAACATCAGCAATGCCTGTTGAAGACTACTCCAAGACAGTTCAGTGTGAAAAATGAAGTTAGGTGGTACACACATACACACACACACACACACACACACACACACACACACAGAGAGAGAGAGAGAGAGAGCTGTTATATGGTTATTTGGGGGCTTCTATGGCAAAAGGTGGGGAGAGATTTATTTAATATTTATTTCATTGGAGTCTCAAAAAGAGATTTCCAGGAGTTTCCAACCCCATAGGAAGAACAATAATATCAACCAACCAGACTCCCAGAGCTCCCAGGGACTAAACCACCAACCACGGAAGGACCCATGGCTCCAGCCTCCTTGGGCATCAGTTGGAGGAGAGCCCCTTGGTCCTGTGGAGGCTCGATTCCCCAGTGTATGGGAATGCCAGGGCAGTGAGGTGGGAGAAGGTAAGTTGGGTAGGGGAGCACCCTCATAAAAGCAGGGGGAGGGAGGTGGGATAGGGGGTTTCTGGAGGGGAAACCGGGAAAGGGGATAATATTTGAAATGTAAATACATAAAATATCCAATAAAAAAAGAGAGATTTCCAAAATCAACATAAAAATCATAAATAATAGGAGTAAAATAAATAATAAAAAATAACTTGGAGGCTAAATTTCTCAACTAAAGTCTCTTCCTATAGTTCACACATTTACACCAGTAGCTAAGTGTCTTAAGTCGCAAAGCAAGTGAGAGTTTTGAAGTATTTTACTTTTCCCTGGAATGGTGATTTCTGCATGTTCACTACACCCCATACATAGCTTTCCCTTTGGAGGGGCATCTTCTTGTGATTCTCGGTTCATGAATCCTGAGAGAAACCTAATGACTGCAGAGAAAACTGAGATGCAGCCCTCAGCACATCAGTAGCCGGTATTCCCTTTGTTACCATGATTGCTTCAGAGATGTCCATGCATGTTTGCTTCAGAGATGTCCATGCATATGTCTTTTTTTGTTGTTGTTGTTTTGTTTTGTTTTTTCGATCTGTAATTATCATTTTCTTTTTATTTTTTCCAATCTGTTTCTACATCATTTTAATTACATGCAAGTATTAAGGTCAGTTCTAGGTTGAGGAACTAGCAGAAAAATAAATGCAAATAGTCAAGGAAGAAGGAAAAAATAAACACAAATAGTCAAAGAATAAGCAAAGCAATAAACAAAGTCCTGTGATCAATTCCGTGACCAGTTTTTAAGGGCTTATCAGGATGACCAAATGTCTGAGCCTACTTCACTGTCATAAGCCAAAGTCATTTTCATGCCTGAAGCCTACTTCTTTGTTCTAGCCTAAGATTTATGTTTCTGCCTGAAATTAATTCTTTGTTCTAGCCTAATAGCAGATTCCTTCCTGAAGCCCATTTTCTTTTTTTTTTCTTTTTTTGGGGTTTTTTTTTGTTTTTTTGTTTGTTTTTTTTGTTTTTGTTTTTGTTTTGGTTTTGGTTTGGTTTGGTTTTGGTTTTTCGAGACCTGGTTTTTCTGTGTAGCTCTGGCTGTCCTGGAACTCACTCTGTAGACCAGGCTGGCCTCTAACTCAGAAATCCGCCTGCCTCTGCCTCCCAAGTGCTGGGACTAAAGGCATGTGCCACCACCGCCCGGCTGAAGCCCATTTTCTTGTCCTTGGCAAATGTCAGATTCCTGCCAAGCAACCCTACCAGCTCTCTACATCTCTCCTTTTTATTTTATAAAAAAGAAGACTGAGCCTGTCTTTCTGACAAGAGTGCCTTCCTTATCTGTTGTGGAATAGGCATTATCAAAAGCAATGCACTTCTCTCTTGGGTTGGTAAGACTCTGTGAAGAAACTTACCTATCTTTGGCTTGCCAGACTGTTAAATTAATACCTCTGTCTAGGGTTCCATTTTACATTTCAAGTCATGTACTTTGGCTCCATGCACATGTATTAAAGAGAGCTAGTATTCCTTCTGGTTACAAGCACAAATGTTTGTGGCAGCCATATTGCCACCAAGAAAGAGAAGCATACTAGCTATATAAGGCCAGCATCAATGGGAGCAGAACTGAGAGATAAATATAAATACTTGTTTCTCTAGATGAGTTCTGCATCTAGCTTTCAAGCATCCAATGCAATTAGGATTTTTTTCTAACCTGATAAGAATGCTATCTTTAGAGCTATTTAAATTAAAAAAAAAACAGACAGCAGTGGTTCACTTCTTTAAGTCTAGTACTCAGGAGGCAGAGGCAGGCAGATCTCTGTGAGTTCAAGGCCAGACTGGTCTACAGAGAGAGTTTCACTACAACCAGAACTACATAGAGAAACCCTGTCTAGGATAAACCAAAAACCAAACCAAACCAAAACAAAAGAAGCCTAATAGGTTCATCTCATTAAGAATATCTTAATAATTACCTAGTTCTAGAAGCTTCTTCACACAATCAACTCTCTGGTATGTACAGGCCACATACAGAGGAGTTCCCAGCTGAGGAATCTCTTGCTCAATGTTAACATTATTTGCCAGCAGAATCTCCATGCACTCTCTGTGACCTGTGGAATATAAGATAGTGTCACTCACACAGAATCACAGGATTGCTTTCCAGAATGGGCCTTTAAAATTTTTAAGTTACAGAGACGGGGTGGGGGTGGGGGCTGTAGAGATGGCTCAATGGTTAAAAACTCTTGCTCCTGCTCTTCCAGAGGACCCAGGTTCAATTCCCAACACCACAAGGTGGCTCACAATTGTCTCAACTCCAATCTCAGGGAATTGATGCCCTCTTCTAATCTCTAAGGGCATTGCATGCATGTGGCACACAGACACCCAGGCGAAGTACCCATATGCACAAGATAAATCACGAAATATTTTCAAAAAGAAGTAACAGATTGTCCTTCTGTATTAGAAAAAAACACTTTGTTTTGTTTTGGAAATAATAAGTAGAAATCTGAAAAATAAAACCATGAAAAGACAGGAAGCTACATGCTCCTGGGAAACTTTAGAAGCAGAGGGATAAATGACCCCTAATATTACCAGTGCTCACACCAAAGCTCAGTCCTACTCCCTGTCCATTACCAAGCTTTTCTTCACCCATACCTGTAAAGAAGAACCTGCAACTTTACTTGGTTATACTGAAAGACACAGATGAGAATGAATCCAAAGCTTCAAGTATAGCATATACCCAAAATAACTTGCAAATTCACTAGCTAGGGAAAATTCCATCAGCGGGCATTCTCTGTGGAGACTTTGCCCAATGACAAGATCAGCATGGTTAATTTTCAGTATGTCAATAAATTCTACATGAAGGAATTCTTCTGAGGTACTGATAAAAATAAAAACTGACAATAGTTTTCAATGTTTCCTCAAAAGTTTCATCAGTGAGGTTGGAAGGATGGCTCGGTGGTTAAGAATACCTGCTGATCTTGTAGAGGTCCCAGGTTCAATTCCCAGCACCCATACGATAGCTCACAATAGACTATAACTCCAGTGCCAGGGGGATCTGATGCTTAGGCCACTGCATGCACATGATGTACACGCACACATACACCCACACATACACACACAGGCAAAACACACACACACATATGCATGTACACATGCACTCATGTATGCATGCATGGTCACACAAGCTGTTATTATTAATTAATTCAACCACCCTTTTCTTTAGAGAAAGCATAATCAGAACCAATTTTATTTCTGAATAATTCTTATCTCTTTAAATATTTTGGCAAAACAGAAACTGAGCCCAGTTTGAGTTACACTTAAAGACCCTCTGGAAGTTTCAATTGTAAGTATACAAGCCCAGGTGTGTGGTGACATGTGCCTGTGGGTGAAAACATCTGAACCAACACTAGACCACCGTTTCATGCAAACTGCAAGCAGCCCACAGCTATTCTGTGTGTCCTGGAGTGGCTTACTTACCTCTCTTCACTGCTTCATGGATAGGTGAAGCCAGGTAGACCTCAAGCTGGGCCTTCGCTCCAAACTCCAACAGCACATTGACACACGCAGCACTGCCACTGCAGCAAGCATTGAAGAGGGGAGTGGCCCCATGAACAGTCAGTCCATTGACCTAATGTTGGGCAAAGCAAAACTCACAGGATTTACTCATTCCTTCTCACCAAGTGTGTGACCAGAGAAACTCCCTCATGCTGACAAAGGTCTGAGGGAATTCCATACCTTAATGGAATTTTAAAAACCCATCACATCATGGATAGATCAAGTGAGTTATTCTATGTGAAATACTTGAAATAGTGCCTTCCTATTTGATTTGCTCTCATTCTCTCTCAGTTCATGTCAGCAAATATTTACTGTACATCTTACTAGCTGCCAATGTTGGGGTTGGAGGTTGTTGCTCTATGTGTTTGCTTTGTGTCTGTGAAGATTAGAAAAAGGAGTCAGATGCCCTGCAACTTGAGTTACAGATGGTTGTAAACCCACCATGTGGGTGCTAGGAATCAAACCCCAGGTCCTCTGGTAGAGTAGCCAGTACTTTTAACTGATCTCTAGCCTCCAGCTGCCAATGGTTTGAAAGCAAAGGTAAGACAATTAACTACCTCTTCTTAAATAAAGAGAAACACACACACATAAAGCTACTTTTGATGAAATAATAAATCCTTCTGATCGCTATGGCAGGAAAACAAAGTAAAACATAAATCTGAGAAGGAGGAAGTGAAAGTCAGATTTTATGATGAATTAGACAGGGTATTGGCAGATGAAGGATGATTCTCAGGCCTAGGAGACCAGAAAGAAATTTTATCCAGTCTCTGAAACTGGAACCTAAAATAATAAGAAGCCAGTGTAGAAGGAAGCATCATTCATTATCCATGAGCTACTAAAGCATTACTCTGAAGATGCACCACCTAGCAGAACCGTGACAATAACCATGAAGGCAGTGGAAATGTTCAGAAGACTTTCGTATTCAGTTCTACACATAGAAACTCAACATGCATTTAGATGTAAGAAAAATCATTACTAATACTTAAAGTCTAGCTCATAAAATAGAGAGTTCAAGGACTAGGACATAGAATAGAATTGGTAACAAAACATTATCTGGGAACT
The DNA here is from genome assembly GCF_004785775.1 of Grammomys surdaster. NCBI lineage: Eukaryota > Metazoa > Chordata > Mammalia > Rodentia > Muridae > Grammomys > Grammomys surdaster. The sequence goes on along the minus strand of NW_021604589.1, from coordinate 2,990,501 downwards.
AAATACAGTGTCACTGAGATTTTCAGAAGCTATGATAGTTATAAGCAACTCGAATATTCTCTGAAAAGTTGAGGTATACACTAGAAATAAAGTTTAAGTTATGCTTTGTATGTTTGTCAGTTTGGCAGAAGTTAGTGTCGTCTAGGAGATGGGCCTCCAGGCATACTGTGAAAGATTTTTTAAAATATTTATTCAATTTTTAATTATGTGTATATGATGGGGAACCATCTATGGGTTCAGGTGTCCACAGTGGCCAGTACAGGGTATCAAACCCCTTGGAGCTGGAAGTTACAGGCATCAATGAGCTACTCAATGTGAGTACTGGGAATCAATCTCTGGTCCTTTGGAAGAACATCAAATGCTCTTAATCGCTGAACCATCTCTACAGTCACAGGAATATCTTAGTTCCTTTATTTGCGATGGGAAGACTTGCCCAGTGTGGGTGGAGCCACTCCCTTGATAGAAGACCAGAGACTGCATAGGAATGAAGAAAGTAATCTGAATACTAGTGTGCAATGTATTCATTGCTCTCTTCTTCTGCCCTTTGGACATACTGTAGCCAGCTACTTCACACTCCTGACACTGTGACTTCCCTTCTAGCCATAATGGTCTATAACCTGGAGCTGTGAGCAAAATAAACCCTTTCTCTTTTAAGGTGCTTTTGTCAAGGTGTTTTATCACAGCAATAGGCAAGAAGCTAGAATAGTTCATAATGTGTTTTATATTGCAAACTCATTTACTTTGCTAATGTATAACTAAAATGATGGTTGACTTGGGGAATTGAATTGTTTTTCATTGTTCTGTGGAAATTTGTTATGTTTTACAACAGATTTTTTTTTAATGAACACATCTGAATATTCACAAATAGGTTATATAGACTGAAAAGAGAAGAGAAACCCAAATGATGGAATACAGACATGAATGATGCCAGACCTTCCCATTGCTCAGTGAGTAAACACTCTGGAATGTAATGTCTCCTTAGTGAATGGGGCAGACAAAGCTAACTGAGCTGGCTGGGGCAGTACTCACATGTGCACCATTTTCCAGCAAGGCCTTAGCACAGGCTACATGACCCCCAAGGCATGCCTCATGGAGAGAGGAGACCCGGTTGATTGTCACAAGATTCACATTGATGCCCTGCAGTTTGGAAAAAAGAAAGTGAAATGCTGCATCTGCCATGGCAAATCAAGCAATGCTGTTCAACAAGTTTCTGTTTTAGACATCTGGGGGGAGGGCAATGATACTATCTCCATAAGGAATAGAGTAGAAACCATTACCGTGGGATTCTGAACATAGCACTGGGGACTGGAGAGATGCCCCAGCATTTAAGAGTGAGCACTGTTCTTACAGAGAACCCATGTTTGGTTCCAAACACTCACAACTGTCTGTAACTCTGGCTCCTAGTGGATCTCATGACTCTGGCCTCCTAGGATGTAGGATGTCTGCATTCACGCACACACACACACACACACACACACATACACACACACACACACACACACACACTGAAAAATAATAAAAGTAAATCTTTAGACACAGCATGGAGCCTCAGAGTCATTTGTTCTGCCCTAGGCAATGGGCTAGGACACCGGTCTTTGAAGTATATGGCCTGAGCCTCTGTCCTCCAAGAGTCTACTCTGGAGGAAGAAATGTGTTGTTGTTGTTTGTTGTTCTTATTGTTGTTTAAAGCAAGAGAGGGATAATATTCTGCTATAGGAAGAATGTTAAAGTATATTCTAGCGTCTCCTTTAGGGAATGGGGATGCTGGATAGTGGCATACAAGCCTTTAATCCCAGCACAGGGGAGGCAGAAGCAGGTTTGATATCTGTGAGTTCGAAGCCAGCTTGGTCTATAGAGTGAGTTCCAGAACAGCCAGGACTACATAGAAAGACCCTGTCTAAAATATATTAAATAAATAAATGAATAAAGTAAAATGTTTTAGGGTAAATTTTTGTGATGTTTTAAAGGGTAAATGTTTGATCTGTATATCTATTATGTGTATAGTCTCTCTCTCTCTCTCTCTCTCTCTCTCTCTCTCTCTCTCTCTCTCACACACACACACACACACACACACACAGTGGTATAGAAGGTGGAAGATGGTATTAAGAAAAGAAAGAAGGGCCAGGTAGTGGTGGCGCACACCATTAATCGCAGCACTTGGGAGGCAGAGGCAGGCGGATTTCTGAGTTCGAGGCCAGCCTGGTCTACAGAGTGAGTTCCAGGACAGCCAGGACTACACAGAGAAACCCTGTCTCGAAAAAAAAAGAAAAAGAAAAAAGAAAAAAAAGAAGAAAGAAAGAAAGAAAGAAAGAAAGAAAGGAAGGAAGGAAGGAAGGAAGGAAGAAAGAAAGGGGTTGAGGATTTAGCTTGGTGGTAGAGTGCTTGCCTAGCAAGCACAAGGCCCTAGGTTTGGTCCTCAGCTCTGAAAAAAAAAGACAAAATAACAAGAAAAGAAAGTTTAAGAACAGGGCTTCAAAAACCCTATCTGCCAGTTAGGAAGCATCTTCTCCATTTTTCTTTTATTTTCTCCATATAAGATTCCATTTTAAGAAATAAGTACTTGCTATTCAATGATAACGGGAAAGGGGGGAAATGAAAAGACAGGAAAACAAAAAACAACTTGAAATAGCCTAGTCCACGAGGTGGCAGCATTGTACTAGAAACATACCTACAGTTCAAAACTCAGTGGAAAAGTGACACTGGGCAGGCCTGAAAGACTGTCTGGAGTAGTGGTTCTCAACCTTCCTAGTGCTGCAACCCTCTAATAATACAGTTCCTCATGTTGTGATGACTCTTCAAACATAAAATTATCTTCATTGCTCCTTCAGAACTGTAATTTTGCTGCTGTTAAGAATTGTAATGTAAATATCTGATATGCAGGCTATCTGATGTGTGACCCTGTAAAAAGGGTAGTTGGATTCCCTTGCAAAGGGGTCATGACCCACTTGTTGAAAACCACTGATCAAGATAGGGCTCTCCAAATTGTGCATGAGAAAATGGACCTGCAGAAAATGCAAATCATATGTAAGACTTGAGGTTACCCAGCTGTCAGAGACAGCATGACAACTAAGAAGGTCCTGAACTAATGCTTTACTGGAATTTATTCAAGGTGGTTTAATGTTTTACTCATAGTTAGCATATGATCTACATGCAAAACAAGTTTTTGAAGTGTAGATTATATGGCCCAGCAAGATATCCCAATGTAAAAAGGCATGCAATAAATAAATACATATATGAATTTTCTTTTAAAGACTAGATTATAGGTGGCTGGAGAGATGGCTCAGCAGTTAAAACACTTGCTGCTCTTCTAGAGGACCAGAGTTCAGTTCCCAGCACCCACATCAGGTGGTCCACAACTCCAGCTTCCAATGTGTCCTGGATTCCAATTGCACTAAGATACACATGCCAAACACACACAGTCACACACAAATAATAAAAATAAATCTTAAATAATACTAGACTCTTTGAGTAGTTACAAAGGGCAAAGACACAGGATTGCATCAAGAAGAAGTTAAGTTTTTTCTCTGTATGTCTCTATACACTTAATCACATCAAATAACATGTTTTTAGTGTAGGGATGATGTCATAAAAGGCATAGCTGGGGTTGCTGGTGCATGACTGTAACCACAGCACTTGGGGGTGGGGTGAGGCAGTAAGACTGAGTTTAAGGATAACCTCTACTACTAATTTGAAGGCCTGTCCAGTCTCAAAGGGCAAAGAAGCAACCAAAAACAGTAATACAATCAGATGCAATTTAAAGTGTTTAAAAATAAACCAGTCAGTGGTAGTGTATGCCTTTAAACCAAGCACTAAGGAGGCAGAAGCCAACAGATCTGTGTTCAAGGTCCAGCCTGGTCTACAGAGTGAGTTCTAGGACAGCCAGGGCTTCACCAAGAAACTATGTCTCAAGAAACCAAACCAAACAATCAAGAGCTCTCAGTGGTAGAACACTTGACTAGCACAGGTAAGACCTGAGGTTCCATAATCAGCACCTAAGAAAACTGTCCAGTGCTGAAGAGGTAAGTCAGTGGTAAAGAATTGCCTAGCATGTGTGAGGCCCTGGGTTCAGTCAGAAACACAACGCAAGGAGAAATGTCTTCATCTCTCATCTTGTCACTATTTAATGTATTTTCCCTCTACTTATTTTCCCTTTATTTTTTTTTTCTTTATCATTAGTAATGGTTCTGGTTTCCTATTGTCGCTATTTGCATTTTTATAATATTTTTTAAGTTCTAGTGCTCAAGTGGAGAGCCTTGATGATGATTTTACTTTTAAAGAAATGACACAACTCTGAAGCTGGAGATGGATGTGAATTGATAAAGTAATTGCCTAGCTTGCATGAGAACCAGGTTTGATCCTCAGCCCAGCATAAGTTGGGTGTAATACATACTTTTAACTCCAGAGCCTTCAAGGTGCAAACAGGAAGATTAGAAATTCAAGGTCATTTTGTGCTCCAGCTAGCAAGCTGGAGACTACCCTGGGATATGTGAGACCCTCTCTCAAACATCAGGAGGATGGCTCAGCAAGTATCCGAGAAGGCAATTATCACCAAGCCTGATGACCTGAGTTGATCCCTGGTACCCATATGGTAGAAGAGAACCATTCCCTCAGAATCATCTGCTAAATGCTCACCATAGCATGTCCTTTCCACCTCTATCCATACACATATCAATCAATACATATTTTGGAAAAGAAAAGGTATTTAAAAGCAAAAACAAACAGAAATAACAAAAGGAAGGATGCGCTCAAACCATCACTATCCCAGCTGTTTCAATCCAAAGGAGGAAGAAATTTTTAAATGGTGAGGTGATAGAGAAGACATGGGAAAGAAAGTAGTGACTCACTTCCTCTGCTCACATGTAGAACCCAAAGCAAATAAAGCAAACGCAGGGTATACTTTTATTTATTTCCTAAATCTTTACTCAGATATTTGTTCAACATGCAGGAGAAACAGTCACCAATATAAATACAGAGTTGCTAATAGCTCAGACTCTGTTAAATCTTCCCCATGGCCTACGATTTATCTGATCATTAGCCTATTTGAGAGCCTAGTCTTGAACTGTGCATTGTTGCCATGGGGCAGCCTCTCATATGGTACCCAGTGGTGCCCAGTTCCTAACCCTGCCTCACTTGGATAATGCTTTCTCCTTCAATGTGAGCAGCACTTTCAGACGTACATCAGATGAATACAGTAGTAGGAAGAGAAAGGATATCAAGTCAAAGCAGGCTCAAAGGGTTAAAAACAAAAACAGACCATGAGGGCGCTGGAGAGCAGGCTGGGCAGTGAAGAGCACTCTGTTCTTCCCCAGAGGAATCCAGAGTTCAGTTCCCAGCACCCACATCGCAGCTCACAGCTGTCTGTAACTGCAGTCCCAGAGGATCCAATGCGCTCTTCTGGTTCCCGAGAGCACTGCATGCACATGGTCCATGGACATACATACATGCAGGCAAAACGCCCATACATATAAAATTAAAAGAAAGTGCTTTTTTTTAAAAAAATGCGACTTCCTTCTTAAGTGCCTTCACTGGAGAAAGTCGACTTGCTATCTCATGACACCGCCCTGTGGTGAAGCCCAAGTAATTTCCTGTGAAAACCGATCTCCCCTCCCCGGCATCATGAGTCATGGCATGACCTAGCTGCCACTTCACTAACTGGAAACTGCACCCTGAGCCCTTAGAAACTTCAAGAATACAATTATTTGTTGTTGACTGGAGTTACCATGCTTTGAGGTGATTCATCGGACACCAGTCGCCTACAAACGCAGTCTCAAGATGGATGCCACTAATGCACACTGGAAGGGCATGAGATGAGTTAACATAAAGTTAGGGATTCCCTTCTTTGTCTCCTAGAGGGAAACTTCCTGCTGGGAAAAGGAGGACCCAGAATGGAAAGGAGGAGAACTAGGAAGAAAATGAAGCAGTTCCTGGAGAAAGCAGAAGCGAGAGGAACACATCTGGGAGGAGGGCGGGGATGGAGATGGCAAAATGGCAGTGCTGGACCTGAGCATAGCTATGGCCAAAGTTAATAAGGAATGATTCTAGATTAGAGCAACAGCATGGAGGGCAGAGTCTTTAGTTTACTTACTTGTGCAATTAAAGTTTTAAGAGCCAGTAAGCGCCCCTGGGCTGCAGCCTCGTGGAGTGGGGATCGATCAGCCCAGCAGTCTGAAAGACAAATAAGCTACTGGTCAAAGTCAGGAGACTTTTTCCTGAAGCTGTTCATGCTGCCCTGTGACTGCAGAGCTTGAGGAAAGAGAAGAAATCTAACCTGTACCAAACATCAGGCCTTGTCAAATACAGGGAGCTGAGGACAGTGGCTCCTGCTGCCTTTCCATGGGCAGTTTTAACAAGAAATACATTTTTTTTCTAATAAACAAAACCAAGAGTTTGGCCCTGATAACACTAAGGTCAAGTAAAGGACTAAAGGGGCCAATTAGTTTTTTATTTCCCATAATTTCACCTCATCCCTATTCATACCCCAAAAATCCAAAAGTCAATCTGAAGAAATATTAGAAAAGAGGGCTGGGATACGGCTCAGTAGAAGAGCCAGTGTGTGAAAAGTGTGTGTGAAGAGCCCGGACCGGGGCGGGGGGGTGGAGAAAGAGTTTTCCTGAATTGCTGACGTAATTTTCTCTGATTCTTTTGACAATGCTATCTGTGTATTTTAATGTAAAATGTCCCTTTTCAGATTGTGTGGTCCCCAAAAGCTACACTAGGGAGCTGCGCACATGGGACCCATAGCGCCAGGCTGCCAGGACGCAAGTCCCACTTGGGCTGCTCTCTGCTAAAAGCAGTGTGTTGCAGAAGCATTTGAATCTCAGTTTTCTTATCTGTAAACCGGGGATATGGTAATCTACTATTTGGCAGGGCTCTCAGAAGGCCAACCAAGTCCATCCACATAGTCAGGTGCTTAAGGCCATTTTGGAACAATTAATAAGTAGACATTGAAGGGCAGTTCTCTAAGGGACAGCCTCCAAACTGGTTTAGGAGTGCTTTTTTTCTATAATTGTTTCTCTGCCACTGAGGCTAACGAGATTCAATGTAATTTGAGAAGTAACTATGTATGAAAAATGCCAAAGGATAAATCATTTGTTTGGGAAGCAGATTTGCTCCAGTTTTCAAATTCTGTGCATTTTTCAAGGTGTGGCTATTCTTTTTCTATATGAACAAAGTGCAGTATACACTTTGGCTTTTCCTAAAGCAAAGGGTCTTTCTAATTAGTGTCTTCTAAGTGATCCCAGAGTTCAAGTTTCCCATGTCCACAGACTTGATAAAAACAAAACCCCACCAGAAATGGAAGAACGTAAATTTGAAACACTACAAGCCTCAATGAAACTGCTTTTTTTTTTCTCCCAATGAATGAGCCTGGAAACTGTAAGCATTTCAATAGACTTCCTATCAACATAAGAACCCAAGGCATCTTCTCTACTCCTTTGGTTACAAAAATGAGAACTGTTACAATGTACTCTACGGGGTTGTAGAGATAGGTGTTTGGAGTTATATTAGAGTAACTGGTATGAAAATGTGATTTTCAAAGTATGTAGACATAAAAATAAATTTAGACAGACAGTATAGTTGTATTCTGAGAAAAATCTAAACCAGGGTTCCTTGAAGAAATAGCCAACCCCAGAATGGAGGAGAGGAAACAAAATATTTAATATATTATACTGTGGCCTCTAAAATCTTCTAGAAAGGAAGGAAGGCTAGAAGATGACTCAAAGGGGCTTCTTCAAGTCAAATATTGAACAATTTGCACATCAAAATAAGCAACGACAGTAAGAAGATACATGCCATCAAAATAGGAACCTGTATGTCCTTGCTGATATAAATAATACATCAATATGGACAATGTTTCTTCCTAAAAGACATTAGCTGGAAAAATTTAGAAGAAATAACTGGATCGGGCTCAAATTGTCATTTTACTAATTATAAAGGGAATGTGCATAATGTTATACTAGAAAAAAATGTAGAAACAATCTTGACCAGCACAGAAAAACAAGCATTGCTAAAAACAAATTGGCATTATGTGCCATAAGATTGAATGCATTGAGCCACAACCTATGCCATCAGAGGGAACACAATGTAAAGAGCACCATATCATCCTCCCTGTGCTATTCATGTCCCCAAAACATAGTCTGACTCTTAGGAACACACATGGAAGCAACTCACACTGAGGGGCATTCTATAAATGAATTGGCATGCAGCTAGTTGCAGGAGAGATGGAAACTCAAGAGGAGTGTGGGAGGCAAGAGACAATATCTGAAAGTTCTTTGACCTTGCCCAGGCTCCTTTTGCTTGAAAAGACAGTAATGGAATAGTTAGCTAAACAGAAATGGAGGGCTTTGGCAGAGAAGTGGGAATTCCTTGTACTGATTTTGTAGCTCTTCAGTTAAAACTAGCTCCAGAAAACAACTTTGAACCAAGAGAACAATAAATACATAAAAGTTGTCATCTCATACTCCTGCTGTGAATGTGAAATACTTTTATAATAAAGAAAAAGCATAAAGGCATTTAATGTAGACAAACCTATGCTGTGCTTATTATATATCTCCACTGATTTCTTAGTCAGATCCAAGCTGGTGAATGTGACAGTTCACTTAAAAGAGAAATGTGTCCTATCATACTACTCCCTTTTTCCCCTCTTAGGGTTTCCAAGGAACACCTAAAATTGAGGTGAACTTTTTTTGGAGAAGGACGGGACCTTTGCAAGACTGACAGTATGAGATGACCAGTCAAGTTGGGGAGAAGTAAATAGGGTAAATTTGCATTGTGTTGGTTCTTAAGGGACACCCAAATTAACACATTCAAAACAAGTTTCCCCAAGAGCAAAAAAATTATACCATGTAGCAAAATGGAGCCTGAAGTACTCCATACCAGTAAAACAGAATGGTAATAATGGACATACAAGGGAGAAGGAAATTTAAGTCAAAGTAACCTAGAATTTTTATTTGTTTTATATATAGTTTACACCTTGTGGACTTGCTTGGCTAGCCACCATTGACAATAAAAAGTAAATTTGGAGACTTGACTCATTTAGCATTCGTTATACTGTGTCCTCGTTTTCCTTTATTGAATACTTTAGCATTTCATGCCATGCCAGGTATAAATATTAGTTGCAAATCAATTCTAATCATGAGATGGTTAACTTAGAGGACAGAACACAGCTGGTGAACAGAATGTTTCTAAACCTCTCTAACATCTCTTTGCATATCATCTTTAGTCTCCCTCTCATGCATCTCCGTCTAAGGCCCTGGCAGATGTGCTTCAGATATGTTGGATGTGAACACAGACACTAGAGGGTTGAGGACAGTCCTTCCCCACGCTAGCAGCTCAGCACCAGAGCAACGGAAGCAGCAAAATCTTCAGTGTGACTTTGGCATTCTGTTCTCCTAACAATAAGTTAGTCAACCCCCGGGGCCTGAATATCTACAAGTTAAATATTTCTACTCTCAAGATCAAAATCTAGAGCACTCCAAACTCTAAAATTTTCAGAGTGCTGATACAACACTACCATGCATCGAAAATTGCACCCTGTGAAACTCGGATTCAGTCCCCAAATGATTTAAAATGTTACGTGAAATTTTGTGAATGAATTTAGTATTTAAGCTAAGGTTTCCTCTCATAAGATATCAAATTTTGTAAATTGGGAGAGAAAAAAATCTGAAATGTAAAACTTCTGGTTCCAACCATTTTGTGTAAGGGAGACTTGACCTGTAGAGGTAACCTGTTCAAACATAAAAACAAGATTTAAGTAGCTATGTACTCCTAAAAGAATTAGCTTAGGATAGCAACATGAAATGGATCTGTGATTCCTCAAATTGCCTCTGTCAGGCTCTGATAATCTCTTTCCCTGTAAGAAGCAAGAGCTTTAAGTGCTTCCTTTAGCCAATCCCAGAGTTTCTAGTAATTTCTCCATTATTTACCAGTCCCAGTTGACCCCTAGGCAGTATTTGGATAAACCACACAAGCCCAGGGTTGAGTGAAAGCAGCCCTAAACAAAGAAGTGTGAACTGTGGGCTTCTGTTTCTGTCAAGGAAAGAAGGAAGGTATACTCACCTTGGCTGTTAGGAGTCAAAAGCAACCTGAGGAGGGGTGGGGGCTGACAGAAACTGGGTGTGGTAGGAGCCATACTGACAGTAGCCTCTCAAGCTTGGGTGCTGACCCTGCTTGTGTTCACTAAGCCCTCATGTACTTCCCTGTACTCGGGTCTTTAAAATGACTCCACCCACTCCTGAACACGCATCATCTCCCATCCCTCCACAGTTCACAGCCTCTCCCCACTCCCAGCAGAAAGCATAGCTCTCTCTGGTCCACCAAGCAGCTAGATGCCCAAGGACAGTATGTTCTTCACAGGCTTCCCACCTCCTCCTTCCAGGTGCCAGTTTCTCTGATGCTTTGAGGATGAAAAGAAGCAAAGGGGACAGGGCAGGTGACTCCCAGTTACCTGGAAGAGGCAGCCAGTCCCACTCACTGGGCCTCAGGATGTCACAGGATGAGCTAGCATCCAGAGTACTCTACCTACACTTGTTGAAATGAAAATTAGGACACAAAAATTGATTTTTAAAAAACTGGATTTAGCACACTTTGGCCAAACTAGGGGAAACAAACAAACAAACAAGGTTTTTTTTGTTGTTGTTTTTGTTTTTCCAATGGGCAAAAGCTCGGAAACATGAGCTGTGGGTAAGAGCTGGGCACAGTGTTCTCCCTGGAGATGAGCCCTTACCTTTTTAACACCGCCATCCCTGTTGGAAGTCCCTGGTCATAGAATTTCTTAGGGGAGAAGGGCTTTCAGGAGGACTGTGCTGCTAAATGCTGCAGATTTTCCTTTGGGCATGTGAACCCTGCACCATCAGGCCTGCTTCTCAGCTGCCTGCTCATCCACTGACAGTGGCCAACCTCTTCCAGAGTCTCCTTGTCAATGCAGCATCCTTGGATGCCTGCCAACTTTCACCCATAATTCTGAGGTCACCTGGTTAAGCCTGTGGTGCCATCTGCCACTACACCAAGAAAGAGGGAAGGGTGATAGCTTTGGGTTCCTTCCTTACTTTGTATCTGCTTTGCAGCTCCTTCTCTAAGCCTCACTCCCAAGTTGTATAGCAGAACAGGAAAATTCACTCAGGCAGCTGCCTGAGCATTCTTACCTCATATTTCAGGTACCGCGTGTCTGTCCCTTGCCTAAAGCCTCACAGTCTCTGAAATGAATGACCACTTTGCTCCAACTGAAACGTTCTCATGGCCAGTTTAGCGTTAGAAATAAAACCAGGCTTAAGGACTTCAGAAAATATCCTTGCTCTATTTTTGAGGCTTCTAAATTCTGCCTATCTTGGTGCTACATTCACTTGTATTGGGATACTTTGGCATCAGGTTATCCCTGCTAAGTGCTGGGGAAATAGGAAGCTAAGTTGGAAAAGTGCTGGCCCAGCAAGCAGGAAGCCCTGAGTGTGCTCGCTGGCACTATATAAACCAGGGGAGGTGAAGCATGCTGTACTCCAGAGGAGGTCTAAGGATCAGAAGTTCAAGGTCATCTTTGGCTACAAAGAGCCTGAAGACAGCCTCACACTGAGACTGTCTCAGGCAAAAAAAAAAAAAAAAAAAAAAAAAAAAAGGTTGTGATGGGCATTGCGGTGTACACCTGTCATCCCAGTGCTCAGGAGACAGAGTTCTCTGTGAGTTTGAGACCTGCCTGGTCTACAGAGTAAGTTCCAGGCCAGTCCAAGGTGCATAGTGAGACCTTTCTTTAAAAAAAAAATGTGTGATAAATTTGTTGTATTGCCAACTGGCAAGAAAAATCACTCTCCCGGAAGTAGCCTTTCCTGTTCCACTGCTGATGACTGCCCTGCCTTCTATAAGGACCAGGGAGGGTTTTCACGCAACCATGCCCCTGAATCTCCCACCGGGACCTCTGGTTTTTATTCCTGTTCCCAAAACAGTATCTCACTGCCCTTCTCAGTTTGCAAATTGGAGAAAATTGTAAGAAATTAAGGATTAAAGGTTTTGGCAGATTCAGGACTTTTCCATTACTTTCAGTAAATATGTAACCAATCTTTCCAAGTGCATGAATACTTAAATAGGACTCAATGCCTTCTAGGGCACTCTATTTTTACTTCCTTGGCACCCTGCCTGGGTCACAGGGCTGCAAATATATTATGAAGGTAGTTTACAAACATGTCCACTCCTGATGAGGTGTATGGAAAATGTTCAAGTCCTTTCCTCTGTCTTCTTTCTTTTTTTTTTAATTTTTTATTTTTATTGGAAATTTTATTTATTTACATTTCAGATGTTATTCCCTTTTCCCATTCTTCCACTCCTTCTTCTTCCAAACTGTGATTTGTATCTCTGCTATCTGATTCTTTGAATAAATTTCATGACAATCTCCCTTCACCTCCAAATTATTTACTTAATAATGAAATCCATTCAGACAGAGTATGTTTAAGTTCCAAGAATTCAAAACAAGAGCCAATAATTCTTTTACATTTTTCAAGGATGTTACCTTGTCAGATTTCAACGAGAATGTGAGATGATTCTAGAAGACTGCCTGTTTACAGCCTCTAGTCCTCAGGGTTTACAATCTGTGTTCAAGTTTGGAAATCATAGACAGCAACATCTATGGCATTTATTAAAGGGAGCAAAAGTCATGAATCTCATTTCTGAATCAAATTAATGGTAAGAACTTAGAATTAATGAGATTTTAAGAAAATGGGGTTCATTTGGGAGAAAACATATGGCAATGAAAATTCTGAGATACCTAAAATGTTACATAATAATGAAGCTAAATGAATATTCACCAGAGCACCCAGTACTGATCAGACAATGAAGCGTGGTCAATGACCTGAGTTAAGAAGGCTCCTTTGAACCCATTAGGGGTGGGAGGGTTGAGCTACAGGTGACTTGTGCAGGCAGAACCTCTGCCAGGGACTTATTGTCCCTACTTGGAGATAGTCAGCAGGCACCTGAGATATTAACCACTCAGAGGACAGTTAGGCCAAGGTTTAACGAAATAAAGAGGGAACTGAATTAGGCAAAAGGCTAGGTAGGTGTTGGGATGAAAAAACGATCAAAGGCAAGAATACAGAACTAGAATGGACAGGAGTCAGGCAGAGGAGTGGCTGTCCGGGACCAGTCCCTTTGGAAGAAAACCAAATGAAACTTGGAAAGTGAACTAATGTTTTAGCCTTCCCTTAAAATGGTTTCTTTCTTTTTTTTTTCTTTTAAAAAGAAGATTCTATTCGCTTCTTGGCCTTTTGGCTGAGATCAAGTATAAAAAGAAGATTCTATTATCCTCCAAGCTCAGATCTGCAAGTGTAAAAATCTCCCAACTTCTAAATCGCCCACTCAATTTTATGGCTACACCTTCAGTAGCAAACCTGGCCAGGATTCAGGTTAAGCAATTTCTCCTTTTTATTTGTTTTCATTTGGTCCAAATATGTTTGTATATTAGAAAAACCAAGCAACTTTGCCTTGAGATGAGAGTTTCTAAGTCAATTCACTAACTTATGTTTGTATACTAGAAGAACCGAGCAACTTCGCCTTGAGAGACTTTCTAAGTCAGTTCAGTAACTTACTGAGTAAACATCACACAGTTCCAGAACAAACCTTTGTCTGACAAACTGCAAAGATGATTTCTGGTTTGAGAACAACACCGTCACAAAAATCTTATTTAATTATTTGTTGCCTTGTTTTGTTCTAGACAGGATCTCACTAGGTAGCCATGGTTGTCCTGGAACTCACTTACTTAAACCAGGGTGGCCTCTAACTCACAGAGATCCACCTGCCTCTGCCTCCTAAGTATTGGAATTAAAAGTGTACACACCACTATCCTCGGCTCACAAAATGTTGCTGCTGGTTTAAATATGTAACTATGAGCAATGTCAAAAGAAAAATAACTGTTAGAATCATGCAAAAAAAAAAGTCCCATTTTGGGTATGTTACTGCTAGTTTATTATAGAAAGATATATCAAATCTGAGTATATTCTCATACATGTGAGAGGTATAAGGACACACACACATATACATAGACAAACATATACACATATACACATATATACAAATATATGAAATAAATAAAATAGGTTTACATATACTAGTCTTACAACCAGCTGTGTTTAAGAGTATCTGAAAATGGGTACAGTTCAGGAGCTTGAACAAGATGTCTAGCCTAGAGGGTGAATGAATCTCTTAAGGAGATTTGAAGTTTGACTCCAGATTCAAATCCAAAGCATGATTACGCAAGTTCTGAGTACTCAACATCCATACTTCACTAAGGACATGAAGACAGGAGTCATGCACAGGAATCACTGGAGAAAAACTTTTATACATTCTGTCAGCACTGTCCCTAGTAGATTTTACTTAATTGAAAGCACAAAGATGCCATATCTAACAGAACATTAAATGCCAGGAAGCCTCTGCTCAAACTGCTGTCAAAATTACGTTTCTAGATCATGCTTAATTTGAAACTTAAAAAAAAAGGTATTAATGTTTTCCCACTAAAATTACATACCTCCCTGAAATGTATGACATATATAATCCCCAAAAGAAATCTCTTTCCATGGTCCAGGCCTTCTGACACCTTCTTCACCAGCTAGTTGAAGCATTCTGCTGCTTCGTGTTTAGAGTTCTTGTTGCTCTATGTGAGACCACTGATGTCTAGTGGTTTTCCGAGTTGTCTAGTGCATTGAAATCACAAAGCATGTCTATTTTGAAAGAGAACTCTGGATGCAAATTGAAACAGACACCAACTAAAGCATGATGCAACCCAGGAACCCCTGCAAACACTAAAAATACATAGGGCAACTTTCAACAATTTTAGAATCCTCCTCCTCCTCCTCCTCCTCCTCCTCCTCCTCCTCCTCCTCCTCTTCCTCCTCCTCTTCATTGCTGTCTGCCTCCTCCATGAAGAGGCAATTCTAGCAGAGGCTTCAGTTACTTCTGCAATATCTCTCTATAAATACATCAAAACTGTTTCTTTAAAGGGATAGAAACTGGCATCTACAAAGTATGAGACTTTAAGATGTTTTGTTTTACCAAAATCTTAGCAGTTTCATATTTTGTGTGATGATAACCTTCATCTTTTAGTGCTTTCTGTGGCACCACTGATGTACAAATGGGTCTAGTGACTTTTATTTTCCTGTAATAAATGGTCAATCAATTCCATTTGCAAAGGACACCACAATATGCATTCATACAGCATGGCACAGTGCTTCTCAATCAAATTAATTGGTTATTGAATTTCCCAAGGAAATTTAGTCTTATTACAATGTTCTTTCTTGTTAGTTGGACTGAAAATATCAAAGAGAAATAGTGCTGTATAAGAACTCTTTGGGTTAGTAGCAAGTCTCTCAAGATAGCCTTTAAACTCCACTATTCTGTTCACTTCTTAAATAAACACTGTGACTAGATCCATCCACTTCCCAGGAAATAAAGCCAAATAGCCTTCACAACTTGGTGCAGTCAACACATTTGCTATGTTAAGTGAAAGGTACATTTTAAAACTACCCATTCAGCACAAAAATACAAGGAAATCTTACCTTCTAGAAACACTATTCACTATGAATTTTAAAGGAGGAATTTTTGGAGGCACTGGGAAGAAACTCAAGTCTTTTTTTACCTGACAGTCCACCATAGATCTCCTCGGCTATTCTAGCTGCCTCTTTTCTGTTCCCTTTGACGATATAGAAATGGGTTAGGAGAGCCAGGAAAACTTTAATTAAAAGCTTGAAGAAAAAAAAAGTTGCAAACATTGTAAGAAAAATGTTTTTAAAGCCAAAGAAAGCAGGACCGTCTTCCATTTTGGCTTCCTCTCGGCATAGGTTCCCTACGGCTGCAAAGTTTTACTGAGTTATAATTGGCATCATATGACATCTATTTTAAACCTCCTAGCACACAGTGCTCCTGTTACCAAGAACTCTGTCTGTAGGTTCTAATCTAACTCTGATGTGGTGACTAGGGGTACTGATATTTATGGCAATATTTAACAACTTCCTTCTATTAAGAAACACTCGGTGCTGGCCTAGAGAGAACTGGATGCGACTTCCAGCATGTGGCAGCTTAAGACCATCTGTATCTCTAGTTGCAGGGGATCCAATGCTCTCTTCTGGCCTCTGTAGGCACCAGGCATGCACACGGTACACATCTATACATGGAGTCAAAACACCCATACACATAAGATAATAATCTCTTAAATACTCGATATTTATAACCCACATTGGATTTGAGCAAAACATATTAGATGCATTGCATAGAAAACTCAAATAAGAAAGAATTAAGGAATTCTTAGCCTAATCTCATTTCCTTTTTCCTTCTAAACCCTCATTTTGGGTACAATATGTTAGAAAACAGGGTTGGAAAGATAAGAGGAACTTCTACATTGCTGCAGTAGCCAAGCAATTCCTTTGTGTTCATGCAAGAAAGTGGTAATATTCTATGCCAACCATAGAAAATACTATACCTGGTGGAATTTTGTTTGCTTTTCATGTGGAGGTTTACAAAGGACTAAGGCCAAATCTAATCTATGACTGGTCAAAAACAAACAAACAAACAAACCAACAAACAACGCAGACATCTGGATTCAAGGTAATATTGAGTACAAGGCCTATCTTGCATGCCTCTCCCAATCAAAGTTTGAATGCGACTGAAGTGTTGAGGTGATGCTGGTGACAGGTACTATGGTGACACCTGTGATGAGGTCCCTCAGCAAGGTTCTTAGTCATTCATTTCCTGTTTGAAGCTTCAGTGAAGATGGCAGCTCCTTCCGGAGGATGTGCCCTATCCTTGACAAGGAACTTGTGATAACAACATGGATGGCTACCATTCCTAGCTCACAGGTGAAGGTAGCAGAGCCCATGAAGTGGCATCTTCCTTAGCTAGCCAGTGTTCTCTTATTAGTTGGCCAATACAAGTAAAGTTGACTTGTTTTTAATCTCCCTCACTAGTAAGTTTTGTCTTTTATTCTTGTTTGTATGTAGTTTCTCCACATTTGTAACATCTACTGGAAGTACAAGTGTATTAGTCAAGGGTCCCTAGAGGAACAGACTTGTAGGATGAATCTCTCTATATATTAAAAAGAGGAGGTATTAAAATGTCTTACAGGCTGTGGTGCAGCTAGCCCAACAATGCTGATCTACCAATGGAAAGTCCAAGAAACAAGTAGCCATTCAGTTCCTGAGATCGGATATCTTGGCTGGTCTTCAGTATACGTTGGAATTCTTAAGACATAGGCTTTAACGCCAGTGAAGAAATGGACTTGCTAGCAAGAGCAAGAACAAGCAAGCAAATAGCAAGCTTCCTTCCTCCATTTCCTTTATCTAGGCTGCCAGCAGAAAGTGTAGCCCAGATTAAAGGTGGATCCTTCCATTTTAAAGACCTGGATTAGAAGTGGGTCTAACTCACTTCAAACGATTTAATTAAGAAGAAAAAAATTCCTCACAGGTGGGGCCAGCCATGTGGATTTTAGTTAATTTCAGATGTAGTGGAGCTGACAACTGAGAAAAGCCCATCAACATGCTATTATCAAGGTGGGAGGGGCTCAGGAGGATGAACACTTCCCTGAGGAACACTTGGCAGTCCCCCACTTGCTGGGGGAAGGATGTCACTTTGTCCAGTGCTGTAACCATTGATAAACTGTGTGTGCTCCAATAAATATCCTCCTGGATACCCATATACTTACAAACAAATATAGTTAAACTCCGAGGGTTACACACACACATACACACACACATACACACACACACACACACACACACACACACAACAGGAAAGGAGGGAGACTTGGCAAGAAGGCTTTCCATGGGAAAGGAGGGGAAACAAGAGGGTAATAAGGGGCTGGTAAATAACTAAAATTCATTATATAAATGTATGAAACAGTCAGATATAAACATATTAAAATTCCTCTGAATTCTGTCAAAGAATCCATGATATAAAAAAAAATTCTACTCTTCTTTAAATGGGCATTTGTGGAAGGAGACCAGGCGTTGTCAGCCTCTATACAGATAGACAGAGAAGTATGCATTCACACCACCCACTCCCACAGTCCAGCCACAGGATCATCTCATTTTAGACCAAGCCATATGGGAGCCTGAGGGGTGGCTCAAAAGTTAAAAGCACTGGGTACCCCTGCAGAGGACCTGGCTTCTGTTGCCAGCACCCACTTGGTGGTTCACAACCATCTGTAAGTCTAGTTCCACATCAAATACCCTCTCTTCTGGACTCCCCAGACACCATGTGTGCAAGTGTTGCACAAGCACACATGAAGGCAAACCACTCATCCATACAAACTTTTAAAATATAAAAGTACTTTAAATAAAGATCAGACCATCTTCTTTTGTAAGACAAATCTGAAAATGAATGAAAATAACTGCTTCCCACAAGTGGGGAGCGCTAAGCTTTGTTATGTAAAGTGAAAATTCAAGTATCTTAAAAGAAAGATTATTTATTTATTTATTTATTTATTTATTTATTTATTTATTTATTTATTGTATGTGAATACACTGCCACTGTCTTTGGACACACCAGAAGAGGGCATCAGATCCCATTACAGATGGTTGTGAGCCACCATGTGGTTGCTGGGATTGAACTGAAGACTTCTAGAAGAACAGTCTGTATTCTTAACCACTGAGCCATCTCTCCAGCCCTCAAATATCTCTTAAGACAGCTGGCAACATAAAAAGTGTAATTACGTAGTTCCCCCACACAATAGTGTGTGGATGCATTCATTTGCCTTCTGTGACGACTGGCAGTGAGAAACAAGGGCTTATTAGAACCAGGAAACAAAGGTGCAATTGAACTTGCTATTTCAAGAATACAAAAGAGCATATATTCTAGAAATAAAAGATGACAGAGTGGTACATCAGACAAAGGACACTTCCTCTTTTACTAATAGACCAAGCAACACATTAGATCCACTGAGAAAAGATGGAGGAGGGGTTGTTCCACGAGTAAGTAACATCCTGTCCACAAAATAAGACAAACTGAGACTGAAATAAGACTATTAAAACAGCCTTCTCATCTTTCTTATTGGACATGAGCATATCTTAGCAGACAGGTCTCATGTGTGTGACTGTAACATCAAAAGCAATATAGTGTCTTTCCAATAAATGCTTCATCCGTGCTCACTTCATTTTCATATGATTATGAGTAGCAGGGTGGAACAGTGTTGCCACATACTGACCAGTGCAATGTTGACGATTAAGGTATCCACAAAGTCTGAAAATGGTTTCTGTCAGACAAACTTTATTTTTACTTGTTCAAAAATGGAAAACAATTTTAATTCATAAATTACATATTTACCCACAAGAGCAAATTAATTTTCAATTCTACGTTCACCTTAAATAAACAATTGAAGTATTTATTGATGATTTTGATAAAAGCTAGAAGCAAACATAAAAGAAATAATAGTGTAGACTAATACAACAAAGTGTTACACATGCCGCGGTCTACCGTGGATATTGGCACTGTTATCTGTACGCCTGTCTCAGCGCATAAAGATTCAAATAAGACTGAACGGTTTGGACAAGGTCATTTTTCTCCAATAAAAGAAGCCCTAACGTCTCTATTTTAAAAATTACTCTCTACCATTTGTGTTTCCATAGAAACCAAACACAAATATATCTCTCTTTTATCAGTGGCAACCAAGTAATAGGCATGTTAAGATACTCTTCAAAAAGTTTTGCAAATGTCATCGTTAGAAAATCCTGTACAGAATCACAATACTGAGAGAACTGAACACCCACAAGGGCTTTTACTTTAGTCCTTTCCCAAACAAACCCATGCGAAAGAGTTCAAAGGATTAATAATACATATCACATATAATTTGGGATTAAAAAACCCATGGCTCTGCATAACAGTAATTACGATTGAGAAATTCCACCCACAAAGAGCCTGCAAGCTCTGATAATTTTCAGAATTAATATGCTATAAATAAACCATTCTGGAGAAAAGCCTTTCCATACACTGGCAATACTTATCAGAGATCAGCTAGACCATAGTGACAGGAAGGGACTTCCATAGAGGACAGGAATAGCAGCTGGTTTTGAGATGGCACACCTCTTCTGCTCTGCTTAGAAACCATAAAGGCATTTATGGGGGACTAAACAGTGCACTACAAAAGCAGAAGGTTGGCCAGCAGGAGCATCAACAGTGGTACCGGTCAATCCATAGAACGGAAAAGGCAACACCTCTTTACAAGGACAAGAGCTCTTTACACACAGACAGACAGACAGACAGACAGACACACACACACACACACACACAGAGGGGGGGAGGGAGGGAGAGAGGGAGGGAGGGAGGGAGAGAGGGAGGGAGGGAGGGAGGGGAGAGAGGGAGAGAAGGGGAAGAGGGGGAGGGGAGGGGGGAAGGGGAGAGGGAGAGAGAAAGACAAAGGCTCTTCCTAAGATAATGCATATACATAAAACAGGTTCAGAGAGGTACTTGGTGTATACCATCGATGATTTCCTGTCATTCAGTAGCTTGAGTATTTTGGCATGTTGGCTGTTTTACCACTTCTTGTTAACTAGTCCTTAGTCTCAGGAACCATCTAGGTCAACTTTTATACATAGCAGGTGTTCAAACATGCTGGCAACCAATAGACGGTCTTGTTCAAGAAATCAGACTACATGCATCCCTTGATTGGACCCAGTGTCTAGGAAGATGACTTCCATGTCCAGTAAAGGATACATGACCTTGACTTCAAACAGTTCCCATAACTGTTGTACCTCCCTAAAGAAAGCTTGTAAACATCTGGTAAATGTGAATTAATGGTATAACGTTAAAAACTGGCCAAAAAAGATCCAGAAACATTTGGCCTTTCAGCACCCAAGGCTCCCAAAATATAATGTTAAAACATCTCTGCTAGAGGGATCTCAGTAATCTGAAAAATGTCCTACCTGAGTGGCTAAACCATTATCCCCTCAATTTTAAAGAAGTGCAAGGAGTTCCCACACTCAGGAATTGCATAAGTGTTTATCTTTTTTTCAAAAACAAATGTGAATGATACGGAGGTAGCATAATTTACAAAACCAACTCTAAAACCCAAAAAACAAACGAGCAAAATTATTTTCAAATGCTAACAAGAATATTGCAAGTATCTAATAGGACTTGTTAACTTGGGCTTGCTTCTACCTGCTTTTGGATACCTTATCATTCTCATCTCTTTTCTTATCACGAGGCCATTGATGAGTCCAGGCTCTCCTTGGCCCAGTAGCATCTATTGCAACATCAATGATAGAGTCTGGAGTCATCCACTGCAGGAAAATGAGGAAGAGATAGCTGAGCACAGCCAGGAAAGCAAAAATGTAGCCTGTCACTGGGCCACAATGAGAGATAAGCCTGTCCAATCTTTTGTGCATTGGCAACACGGTTTCCTTTGACACACGCTCATACACCTGGAAGAGAGAAGGTGACAATGAGCACCCTGAGCCACCATATGCCTGTAACAAAGGGTGACCTGTGACCCACACTGACCAGAAGCAACTGGCAAGCATGGGTAGAAACAAATCACCCATGTTTATATTGAGAACAAAGCTTACCACTGACTTAATTCTGGGCTAAAGGCTAAACGAGTGACCCATAAAACAGGTGACAGTCATCTGACTACTGGAAAACCAAAGTCCTATAAGGCCAGAAGGCTTTTTCAGTAGGCACACTGTTGAGTTGGGCCAATGCCTTGACTGGATGTAGAAAGTTCTCGTAAGCTGCTAGCAAATGGCACACAGACAATCACCACACTGGACAGTGACAGCACAGAGAAGCAGCTTCTACACTACAAGCAGGTAGACTGAGCAGATGTGAGCAGCAGAGTAGGGGAAGACAAAGCACTGTGTGCTAAGAACAGGGAGTCAGGGCCTAGCTTGGATCCCACATCCTGGAACTGTCCCACATGCGAACTGTCTCCTGGTAAATTCAACAAAGTCACAATGGTCAGTACAAACTCTTCTGGGGGTCAGTGGCCTTCAAAAGGCGTGGTGTATGTTAATCTAGTTCTTCAACCCTACTGACACTTTAACTACAAACTTTTTAATCAGAATGATGCTGACGCTGAGACTGTAACTGGAAAAAAAACCTGTACGCTTATAGCAGGAACTCTTAGCTTTTTTTGACCTCAAACTCACTAGATAGCTTAGGATGGCCTTCAGCTGCATTTTGTCACCTGCCTCCAGAGTGCTGAGATTACAATTTTCCTATTTACTTTTCTAAGGAACCCAGTCAAACTAGAAGGACTGGAAAAGGATCAAAATGTCCTCGAGTTAAAAGACAAAACAACCTGTTTGTTCATCTTTACATGAGGTCAACTAATTTATTATCTTAAGTAAGAAATCATTTACCACTACAGAGGGAACATGACTATCATAAATGAGGATTTACTTTTTTTCTGTTTGTATGGCCTTTTGAGATAAGGCAGCATAGAACTAGCCTGGAACTGACTGTACAGACTAGTTTGGCCTGGAACTCATGGTTATCCTCCTGCCTTAGTCTTCTCAGTGTAAATCATCATGCCTTGTTAGATTTTTCCTTCCTTTTTTTCAAATGTGAACTACGAATTAGCCGAGATTATAAAACATATTACATGCTTTACTATTATCTCAAAGTGTAACTACAAGAAAAAAATATTACAAAAATGCTAATTAGCTCCTTTAACATTGACAGATAAATTAGCACCACAACTCTTTCTTTAGTTGCTTCCAAACAGCTCAGTCTTTGGAGGTTTGTAAGATGACAAAGTCAAAACACCATTTACAGAGCTATGATTCTAAATCAGGGTGGAGTCTAAGATCACCAAAAAAACCTGTCTGGCCAAATATTCCTGCCAACCATAATCCAAACTGCATTTCTGTTCCACAAGGGACTAGTAAAAATTTAAGGAGTGGTTGGGGAGGTTAAGGGGACACAAAGATGGAGAATATAGTCCGAAGAGGATAGCCACATGATTCTGACCTGCTCCCCCACAAGTAACTGGTACTCAGCCCAACTTCTAGGAAAAAAAAATAGGTAGCTATTTTCATAAGTTGATATACATCTTCAGTCAAAATTATGTCTGTTTTCAATACCTCTTATGTTAACAAAACATATACAATATATCCAGTTTTAGAAAGAGATTGCACATAACTTGTATGTCAAACCAAGAAAGATTTTCCAAGCTGGAAACCCATTGCTCCACCATATTTAACACCAATAATATAAAACCCAAGTCTAAACTATGACCCCTCCATGCTCTGCTCGACTATCTTTCTGCTACAGAATTTCTACATACTAAGAAAGTGAGTTACTTCCTTCAGCGTAGCATGTGGTAACATGAAGAACAAGAGGGACCTAATAGATGAAACACAGTAAAATAAGTGTTACCTGAGGCCAAGATCAAGTAGCATTTCCAACAAGCTTCCTCTCTAAGAGGTCTATCAAGCCTGTATGTGTTCTTGGAAACTTCCTGTAGCTGCTTTCTTACCAGTGACCATTTGTTCTTATTTTCACATATATTTTAAATTCTAATATAGTGTCAATCAACCTAAAGTTATGAAAATCCTTTCTGGCAGAATATCAACAATCATCAGGAAAAGGGCTACTAGAGTTTCAGGAAGCATTCTTAATTCAACATTCACAACTTAGGAAAGCACTGCGTTCACCCACCATTTGCTAAGAGACCCCATGTGCTGTAGAATTAATTATAAAAGCTCCAACACAATGATTTTACTGCTCTTTTCTGATTCTAACTGCTGCAACTTCTAGAAACCTTTGCAACTTCTTCAGAAAGAGTTTAATGAGACTAGACTGTGTTGTTCCTATCTTCAGAGACCAGGGGCAGTAATATAGGTAGAAAATTAGCCAAGCATATGCATCAAACCTGATGCATAAATCATTACTTTCATTTGGAAGGACTCATACACTTAAACCAAAACGCAAAGGGCAAGCTTGTCTGCAAGAGAAAGCAAATGCACATACAAAGCACCAAGGAATTGGATAATTTTTTTCCTGACACGTGACGTACTTTTTCAGTTCTCTCTGCCACGTTCCGCCAGGTGTAGAAAGTCTTCACTACATTGTGGATATTTTCTGGGGCTGGCAATGTCCCCGACTTCACTTGGGAAATGGCTTTTTCCAGACCTTCACATAAAGATTTTACTGAAGGCTCACATAAAATAATAAGACTTTCTGGAAGGACTTCAGGAATCCCACCAACCTTTGTGCTGACGACCTTAAAAAGACCAGAGAGATCACGTGATCCACTAGACTCATTTCTCAGGAAAAGCAAAAGACCAAGGTAAAAAGTATATTAGTTTCGCATTGACGACAAACACAGAACCCCACAAGAGAAGCCCTTAAAGTATTTTACCTGCAAACCACAACTGGCAGCTTCCACGATTGCCATGCAGAATGCTTCAGTGAGGGAGGTGTTAAGAAAAATATGTCCTTGAACTAAGACATTTCTAACATCCTTGTGTTCTAAAGCTCCCAAAAGTTGCACCCTAATTTTTGCAATGAGAGAGAAAGAAGGGGGTAAAAAAAAAAAAGTCATGCCACAAAAGAAATTTAATTTCTAAGCCAAGTCTGTTATTTGTATCACTCTTACTGGAACTAATATTGTACACCTCAAAAGCTTAGATATGGCCAGGCTCCAATGCAGTAGAAACAACTTTAGAAACCATGTTGTGTTACAGCTCATATGATGCAATTTCAACTTCTCCAAAACCAGTTTGTGTTTAATGGATATTACATTAAGTTTTTGTTTTGTTTTGTTTTGTTTTGTGACAAGGTTTCTCTGTGCACCTCTGGCTGTTCTTGAACTCAGAGAAATCCATCTGCCTCTGCCTCCTAAGTGCTAGGATTAAAGGCATAAACCACCATGCCCAGCTAATGGTCATATTAATAACACTTTCAAATTAAATGTTAAAAGTTTTGTTTCTAAATGGGAAAATAACCCTTTTAAAATCAGCACTTCACATATACACAAATTGTGTGTTACAGAAATTATGGACGAAAAGAGATGTCCAAACCTGTACGTGCACAGCAATTTATGACTGGGTCATGACACGCAACTCACAACGTAAGATGACTTGGAAACCTGCAACCATTTCTAACCAAAGTCCTCCCTCCATCCCTGTGCCTTTCATCAGGGCTCCAGCAATCACCCCTAAATCACTATTCAGCTAATGGACAACAGTTGTGTATTTTATGAGCTCCCTTATTTGAGAAAAACTCACAAAAACATGCCTTATTTTTGTATGCTTCTTATTATAAACAGAAGCAGGCGCATACCTAAGTCAGGCATATAGTAAAAGCAAACCAACAACTGCCAGTTTTACACCCACGACTTGGAAGCCATGAATACCTGTCATGTAGTTGGTATCTTTCCCGCACTTCTTCCAAAATGATTCTCTTTGGTCCCTCTCCTCCAATTAGGAAATGTAATTCTTGGTATTTCTGACAGAGTTCAGGTATTATACCACTAAGCAAATCAGTCCCTGAAATTATAAGATTGAATATTAGAAATATTAATATTTAGCATTAAAAAACAAAACTTATCAGAGTCCCTGGAAATCCACTTGTTTTAAATATCAACTATCACTAGCCACAAGCGGAAACTCATTTACTAACTGCCATCGGTTCCCCAAGCACAACACTTGGAGACACAGGTTCTGACATGCACTGCTACTGCCACATACCCAAATCATGAACAATCCTGTTTCAACTTTGCAGCCTTTAAGCCATTCACTTGTTCATACAGCCTATTTGGGAAAATGATACGTAATTAACAGGGCTTCTCCAAAGCACAGAGTTGATTAGAAATCTAGGTCCCCCCACAGCTTTTTTTGTAGTTTTTAAAACCACCCCACCCTCTCATTATGGCCTCGTAAATGCAGAGACATATATACCTAAGGTCCAAGGTCTCCATCTGTAAAAACCAACAGGTCTATGATTCCACTTCCTGCAACAGGAAAGGGCTAAGCAACAGTCTTAACTACTGCCTTCATTTTGTTTCGAAGGCAGTTGATAGAGAATTTCACAATGAACAGCAGTAAATGAAAGTGTCGGGCCTTGACTGTAAGTAAGGTCATTATAGTCCATAGATCTAAGGCTACTATCTCAATCTTTTTTTTTTTTAAAAAGAAAATGGTTTGCATACAACACAAAAGTACAGTCTCAGGGGACATAAAGTAATAGAGAAAGTTAAATCCTGCTGGTTTAAAGAGCAGCTATTCAAAACCACAGCAGTGCTGACACTATTGGGGAATTTAGTTCATCAACAATTACAACCCATATACTAAAAAGTAAACATGAAATAATCTACTGAGCTGGGTCGATTCCATTAAAAAATGCACACATGTATATTTGCATATGGGCACAAACTACATTTTTTCCCCATCAATCTTCCTCATCATAGGCAAACCAATAACAAGGCATGGTTTGAGAATACCGGTTTATCTGGATTTTCATTCCTTTTTTATAGATCATACACCCACATCTTTCATTTTGTGTGGAAAGTGTAGATAATAACAAATCCCTAGAGCTTTCCACTCAGTGTTCTTTATCTAGTTACAAGGATGCTGGATGTGGTATTAGGCCATTGCCCAACCACACTACCCAGCAAACGCTTGGCCACTTCACCGCCTTTGGGCCTCAGTATATACTCACAGGATGGCCATCCCCTGATTCTTTGAAGTAACCACTAGATATTCAAAGAAGTACATTTCATAAATTCTACTTACACTCCAGATAAAGGAAATTCCTTTATTCTTTACTTTGAGATACTGAACATACAGACAAGAATACCTGTTCTGTATATATGACTTCTTTTGGAACATTTTCTGCTCTAAGCTTCTCACAAGATAAACCATAACAAAATCATTTCTTCCAATGATTCTTTCCTTAATAAGAAACTTAGCTTTGGCTATTGTGGGTTTCTAAAGTGGCCTATGTTTCTAGATGCCGCTCAAAATGTTGCCACTTTGTGCAGTCACTAACGGATTTTCAATTACATACACCAAAAATATATTCAGACATGTGTTTTCTAAATGACGAAGGCTTGCCATTGGCTGGATAACCAGGAAATGGCTTAGTGCCACTTAATACGTAGCTTCCTACACTTTCCCCCTTTTCCTCCTTTAAAGGAAAACATCAAGTGTCCACTCTTCATACAAAAAGAAATGAAGCAATCATCATAGCTACATTTACTGAACTCTTAGTTCATTTATAATCTACTTCAAGTGCACTAGGTCATTTAATCCTGACAAAAACCTTATATAAAACAAAGCCAGTCAGTACCATCAATGAGTTATTATATATTCTAGTAATACAGCAGGTTTTCTCTCCTCACTATAAAATACAAAACCAAGAAGCTTACTAAAAAAGACTCTAACACAATATGACACACACAAATACTGCCAATCACATTATATAAACCAGACAAAAGCCACCTGTGAATCAAACTGACTTTAACACACAGCCTTCACCACATTCTAAAGAATGTTCAGATCTGTTCTAGGATAGCAATGGCCAGACACAGGGAGACCTTAACTCAAGAGCTGAACTCTGTGATCTGTTACTTACTGTGTAACCTTGGGCGAGTTACTTACCCTCTCTGAGACTGTTTCTTTGTCTGTTACATGCAGGTAACATCTACCCTACAGTTGTTGGGGCAAATGAGGTACTGTACCATGCACAGGCTTTAGTAACTGCAGAATACAAATGTTAAGTTGTCATTACCACTACAACAAGTATCTGAGGGTGCCTGTACTCACAGAGAACAGTGGGAAGCCCCGACTACATAGAAGGAAGAAGGCTCAGAAGCTAGTCTTTTCTCTGCAAAAGCTGGGCAAGGAGAACACAGCTTTATCCCCTTAATCTACTTCAATGGGCCTTGAAAATCTGGTCCAATTGAACATCTCCCAAGGGAACTACCCTATTAAGAAGGAAGCGAGCATTAATATAACTAGTCACATTTGGGCCATAGATGTGGCCATTCCTCCTTGTGTTACATTTTGCAGGGTGCCTGGCCTATGGAGAAGGTTCAGTAGATTACCTGTTGAGTTACTGAGCTGAAAACAGAAAGGGCCAGGCAGTGGTGGCGCACGCCTTTAATCCCAGCACTCAGGAGGCAAGGCAGGTGGAGTTTTTTAAGTTCGAGGCCAGCCTGGTCTACAGAGTGAGTTCCAAGACAGCCAGAGCTACACAGAGAAATCCTACCTTGAGAAAGAGAAAGAAAGAAAGAAAGAAAGAAAGAAAGAAAGAAAGAAAGAAAGAAAGAAAGAAAGAGGGAGGGAGGGAGAGAGAGAAAAAGGAAGAAGAAGAAGAGGAGGAAGAAAAAGGAAGAAAGAAAAAGAAGAAAGAAAGACAGGCAAAAGAAGAAAAGAGGAAAGGCCATAACTTTGATGCTAGTTCTGACAGTTAAGACCCATGAGGTAAGTTAAGGAGCGTGTTTACCCATTGTATGAGTAAATGTGCTCATCTTCATTCACACACGCCTATCATTCTTTCACATTTATCTCACCAGGGTAAGCTAGCTAATTAAAAAATAAGTTGGGCAAAATTATAAAGCTATAATAAATACACGACCAATATCCCAGCAGGGGCTTAGAATATAGAATTCCATTCATATCATCTTGATTAAAGGCGAAGACATGATTGCCTTCACCCCAGAAAATGTAACTGAGGTCAAGTTTTCTAACCAACCTTCACTTACTTATTTACTTCCAACCTCCACCTATACTGGCCACTGTCGACTCCTGAATATACTGCCGCGTGGCGCATCATAGCCTGCTGCCATTTCTGCACAAATCCATCAGATGTCCATTTTCCTTATGACTGTATTGAACAATTAAGTTAAATAGTGCATAAGCTGACTAGGTTCTATGAAAACTAAATAGCTTGGAAAGCCAAGAAATGAATGTCAGGGGGAAAAAAAGTCCTTGTCAGATGAGAGGTGATCTCAACTGGAGTAAAACTGAAAGCAAATTAAAAATCCAGCACTGTTGTTTCCAACACTTTAGTCTCGCTCCTACCCTGTTAAAGGGAACCCAGAGCGGCAAGGGTATGCTCTGTGGAGGTGACTGTGCAAGGTGACACAGGCAGAGTCAGTGAGCTAATCCTGAGTCCCATAACTCTAGACCAAGCTCTCGACAATTCAGCATGTGTTCAAATGTTTAAAACTCAAATAGTTAAGGGGAGTATGTCGTATTTCTTACTGCCCCCCAACTTCAAATGATTATCTCGGATTATTGGGCAGCTTTTCAACTAACATCCGGGAAACCATTTCTATGTTAATAAGCAGACTGTTTCAAATGTGTAATAAACATAAATGCTACAGTGGAGACCATTTGGGCCACAAAAATGTGAAAGCCAGCAATGAGAACAAAATCCTCCTGAGGGATAAAGGCGCACTGGGGTGGAGTGGAACCTAGGCAAAGATCTTTTTAAGAGCTGTCTCTGAACCTTCACAGAGTTCCAGTTCTGACCTAAACAACTAAAAAACTGACACCCTGCTATGGAGTAACCTGTCCTAGATCAGTGATAAGCCAGGTTTTGACTCTGGGCCACCTACTCCTTTCTTCAGTCACTTGACTGCTGATATTAATACCTTACATATGAGCAAGCCAAAGGATAGCCGTGGGCCCAAAAGGCCCACTGATTGCGAACATCGTGTCCAGGTGCACGAAAGACAAGAAGTCACCCATGAAAATAATCATTAGGGCCATCTCTGAATAAAATCGTCACAGATGTGTTAGGTGAACTTTGCAAACACCTGCAATAAGAAGCCATTACTTCTGAGATTGAAAGAGAAAAGGCCACACCGTACATTCTTACCTGCACAGCGATCTCTTAATTTTTACAAAGATCTGACTGGAGGACATCTGGTCAATCCCTTTCTCTTGTTTGGTAACCATTACAACATGAAAGGTTGGGCAGCATATATAGCCACTCTATCCATTTCTCTTCTTAGATGTATAAACTGATTATCTGACTTTCCCTTACACGAGTTACCAGTCATTATAAAGCCACCATACAGAATGAAAAGACAAGCAATCATAACATACAAGTATTGAACAGTTTCTGACAAGCAATTAAAAAAGCTGTCAATGCAAATAGAGCTACTATGTCATTACCTTTTCTGTAAACAAGTCTGCTGACAACAACAACAGTTATTACACTATCATGCCTCCTAAATGGTTCTGGAGTGAAGTCAGTAGGATCTACAGCGTTAGGAATGACGGACACTATTTCAGGATTCAGTGCTGCTCTGAGTACAGTGTTCTCCTTACTAGTGTAAGAGACACAAATGATGTGGTTTGTGTCACAAAGAGACACAGTTAGAAGCTTGTTTGTAAGCACCGAGCTGACATCAGCAAATCCAAAAAGGGAATGGTCTGTGAAGACTGTCTGAAGCCCCATTGTCTTGGCGTGGAAGAGAGCATCATGGGCCATGGCAGAGAAAGAACTGTGGGAATGGATTATCGTAATTCTCTCCCGAACGAATATGTACCTGAGCAATGGCAGACTGTGAAAGAGAGTCGTGGCTGTAGATTGGTTGTACATGACTCTCAGAGGCAAATAGTAAACTTTGAGGCCATTGGTGAGGTAACGAATGCCCTTTCGATTTCCGTAAGCATGGGTGACAGTTATGACCTTGTGGCCCCTCTCAATGAGGCACTGAGAGAGCTGGTAAATGTGGCTTTCCACACCTCCCATGTTTGGGTAGAAAAAGTCAGACACCATGCATATATTATGGGTGGAGGTCCTATCTGTAGAAAGACTTTCAGAGCTACCCGGGGAAGGCGACACTGAAGGAGGCTGGCTTTGCCCACCTCCTCTTCTACTGGCCATGCTGAGGTGGTTCAGGCATCAGTTCTCAGAGCAAGCCAGTTAAGAAATGTGTCTTCAGTCACCTGAAAGAGAAGAGTAGGACATTAGCTCAAAACCTAATCTCATTTCATATTTCAAACCCTGTTAGAAATAGTTTTAATGTTAAGCCATATTTTTAAAGCTTTTCCCTTAGAAATAAAAGCAAAGCATACTATAAACATATTCATTTGACAAATTTATTTGCTTAGCACGATGATGCCATAGGACAAAAAATGATGTCCTGCAATGTGTGGACTGAGCTGGGAAATTGGTACATTTTAAATGTTATGCCATAGTACATGATGGTTTGCTGCAAAACTAACTCTTTCCAATAATTAAACATATACCCATATATTTCCCTTATCACTTTTATCAACTTATTAAGCTTTATCACCTATTAAATCATTATATATCCAACACCACACAGACTAAGAGTTTTCTATATGTGACCACAGTCTAGTTGACAGACCTAAACAAGGGATCAATTATATAGTATAAATGGAAAGTCTACAGCTTAAAGAAGTTAGAGAGAATACAACATCCCAGGCTATTGGTGACTATTTCTTCCCACATACTTTTGAAACCAAGTTTTATCTTATAGCTCCTGCTGACCTAGAACTCACCACTCCTGGCCTCAGCCTCCTGAGGGCTGAGATTACGGGTGTGCAACACCGCACCTAGGAATCTTCCTTGCATTTGGACCATGTAAGCCACAGGACATGGTAAAAGGAACATGCAAATCTTTGACCTCTGCCTATGAAAGGTTCGATGGCTTTTACTTCTGAAATTATCACATAGGTCATACAGCTACTGGTTCAGAGGGACACGGGGAAATGATGAGAGAAAAGTGGCTTACAACCTACATGGAGAGAGGTAGGGACCCAGCCAACTCTACATTCTTACCTGTGCCCATTTCTAGCCAGACTAGCTAAATGGAGCCTTCTATAGCAACCCCTGAAAAGACTCCTAAAAGTACTCACTAGCTAAGTCTAACAGATTCCAGAGTCATGAAAAATAGCAGAAAGTCTGTTGCTTTATAGCACTGCCTTTTGTTCTGGGTTGTGAGGCAGAAAAGGATACTAAAACAGGCTAGGATGTGAAATCTAATTATACTGGCACATTGTCTATTTTTATGAACAAATTTTTACAGGAATCTGGCTTACCCATTCACTTATATGAATGGCTACTTCTGTGCTACAATGGCAGAGTGGCTTTGAAAGAGATCAGATGACCCATGGAGCCTAAAATATTTACCATCTGGTTCTTTGCAGAAAATGTGTTGATTACAGCTGCACAGCTTACCTAGTTACCCAGTACATCCCATAAGGTTCTGCTGGCATTAGCTCTGTGGTTTTCATTAAAATGTACCTGGAACTAGAACTTTCTTTTTAAGAACACCCTCTTCAAGTGTGACCTGGAGCTCACCCTGCAGACAATCTGGTTTCTCCTTCCTTACTCAAGGATAGTCATACTGCTCCTCCCTCCTCTTTTTAGAACCCTTCTTTTAATTATGTAGGCCTTTCCCCTATGAGTGCCCTTTCAGTGTAGATTCTGAAAGGAAATGGAACAGGATATGGGCTCTATGTGTGGGCTCTTTCCTCCATATAAAGCTAGGAAATGTTTCCTTTAGGAGTTCCCTAAAGCTATGCTCATATGAAATTTTCATTTAATATTCTGTTCTATAGATGCTTACACCTGTAATGCCACCACTTTGGAGATCTGGTAAAAAAAAAAAAATCCACCTTAGTTGAGATCTACAGGCTACAAAGAACTCAATGAAGAATTACTATCCTAAACTCTTTGAGTTTCCGGTCTCACTTGCAACTATATTTGTCGATTTCCTCCAACAAATTCATCTACATTTAAAACAGTCTTAGAAATACAGAGTGAGGAGGCAGGCAAGGACCATGTGCTTGGGAGTCAGAGAACTGAGGGCTCCAGGGCAGCTAAAACTGGGCTACATGGGGGTACGCTGACACAAAAACTGGAAAAAAAGAAGAGGGAAGATCAAATTTACAACCAGTAAGTAAATAAATAATGAAAGCAAGAAAATGTCAAGTTTGCAAAAGGGGAAAGCAAAGCCTCAAGATAATACTTTTAAGTGACTAATGCTGTTCTACTATGATGTGTCATCTAAACCCGGACCTTTAGTCCTATTTAGTTGTAAGAAGTGAATGATAAGGACAACCGAAATAATGAACCAAATGAAATTATGTGAAACTCCATCATCGACCTCCAGTGTTCTGAGTCTGCCTGCCATCAGGTTATTATTTCTAAAATCTCTATTGTGTAAAAGCTCAACATATTGCATACTCACTGAATCTTGGCTTCTATAAGTGAAGAGAGGCTGTAAAATCTAGTCAATTCTCTCTTGAGCGATACATGCTAAGCGATCGGTACAACGTTCCTACCCAAGCCACGTAAATGACAAAGTCAAGAAGTCCTCAAAATTCTCACTCATGGCCAGTTAACTCCGTTATTAGTAGAAGCTCCCGAGGATCCTTAGATGGGGCTCGGACAGGGCTGAGAAATCAAGAGAAGTATACTTTAATCCACTCCAAAGGCAGTGCACCCGCATGACTCCCTGAGAGGTAGCTCGGGTACACTAGAGCCAAAGAGGGGCAGCCCGAGTCCATCAGCCACCACCCCAGGATGAGGTAAGACCTGGCCAGACCCAAAGGGAGTCAGAAAAACGTCCTAAGAGTCCAGTTCCTCGCTCTACCAAACTCAGCCTAGGAACCAGCTCCAACCCTCAAGGCACCCTCAGCCCCATTTGATTACGGAGACCCTCACACCCAACTTCCGGGCCTCAGATAAGAGTAGGCTTTACCTCCTCCACAGCCTGCCACGCTCCTATGAGAGCGGCACAACCCCATCCAGAAGGGACCGAGAACGTTAGGAAGGACAGCCGAGACGCGTACTTACCTCAAGTCCCATGGCCGCTACTGTCCGGACCTCCCGCGGCTGTTAGCAGAGTCCCGCCCCGCTGCTCCAAAGCACCAATCAGAAGCGTCCGCGACCCGAGCGCCGCGCCCCCATGGTAGCCAATCGCACAGAGGTTCTGAATTCACGTGGAAGAGAGACGCCCAGTCATCCCCAACTCTCTAGCGCAGGGTTGTAGCGTCAGCGAGCGCAGGAGCGCGTCTCTTAAGAGCTGCGGAAGGTCCCGGGCGTAAGTGCCCTCGTTGCCTAGTTACGGCGTCTCTTTTCAGGAAGCCTGCTCTCTCCCGGCCTCCTTCCGGTTAAAGAGACGAGGGAGGGGGCGAGGGGAGGGCGGGGATAGGGAAAGGGCGGGGAGAGAGAGAGGACGGAGATAGGGAGAGGACGAGATAGGGAGATGGCGGGGAGAGGGAGAGGGCGGGGATAGGGAAAGGGGGGGGCGAGGGAGGGGGGGGGGAGAGGGAACGGGCGGGGCGAGGGAGAGGGCGGGGAAACCAGGGTCAGGGCGTTTTCTAGTCAATACCTCAGTACAGTACCACAGCTGAACCAACCACGTCGGTTCTTGTTATTCTGGCAGGATTGCTAAACGCGATGAATAAAAGTACACAAATAAAGAAAAATCACAGCAAGTCAAAACTAAACTATGAACTTTGAATCTTAGATCTACATGTCTGTGCATGTCCCAAAGATTGAGGACTTTTCTTTTAAAAGTTCAGATTTTTGTATTTTGTCTTACAACTCTACAGTGTGTGGGGGGGGGCAGGGGGAGGGTGTGGCGGCGGGGAAGAGCATCTTAGGTATAACCTGAAACGCTCCTGTTCAAGCTGTTGCAGTCCTCAGCCAAAACTATCTTCAGGTCTGGAGCCAGATTGTGCTTGGCCAAGAAGACCAGAAACTATGCGATTGTTCTAGTAGACACCTGCTCTTTACAGTTGGTACTTGCAGTTTCCCCATCATGGCCATTCCTGCTCTTTCTAGAATAAATTCTTTTCTAAACAACAGCACCATTACTATGACTGGCATCCATTTGAAGCTTGTACTAAAGTTAAGGGTATTTTCTACAACTTAAAAGAAAGTTGTGGTCCGGAAGAGCCCAAGGCTCGCCCTCGGCTCTTTCCATAACATAAAAGAATTAGAGAGAGAGAGAGAGAGAGAGAGAGAGAGAGAGAGAGAGAGAGAGAGAGAGAGAGAGGAAGTTAAGAGATAAATCTGAGGACGATTTGAATTTTAATGTTCTGCCTGAACGACCTCAAAACATGCCTTTAGAACAAAGACTTTGAACCTGTGTGTCCCCACCCCTTTGATATATCCTGTATATGAGGTGTTCATAACCCTAGCAAAATTACAGTTATGAAGTAGCAATGAAATAGCTTTATGGTTGGGGATCATCACACCATGAGGAGCTGAATTAAAGGGTCACAGCATTAGGAAGGTTAAGAACCTCTGCTTTAGAGAACCTTCTTGGAAGCCAGTAGAATTTGACTAAAATATTGATGTGCAGTATGTTCTGATTATAAAGTATGAAGGCAGCCAATGCCAGCTGAACTATCAAATGGCCTAAAAAGAAAAGATACCAAATAAATGCAGACAGCATCTTCCCTTGAATTTTTGTTCTTTCCAAATGCATATGTAAATAAGCTTCCTTGGATAATTTTAGAGTGGGAGGCATCACACATGTAGTGCAAGCTGGCTATCTATACGCAAAGTACACAAAGAGAAAATTTGGTAAGAGTACTATTTCTAAACCAAGATGAAATTGAAGCATATGAAACTGTCTATGAGAAAAGGAATTGCTAAGTGCCTTAAGAGAAATATGTGGGAAAAGGCTGAAGAGAAAAGAGTATTTCTATCTACCATCATTTATGAAAAAAGAAGTAGGGGGTGTCCATACAAGTTGAGAGCAAGATCCTTTCAAGAAAAAAGCGACTAAAGATACAGTGGTAGATGCTGACTGTTCAGTAGATATTTTTGTGTAATTATACAAGAAAGAGATAGGGGAGAGATGTAGCCAGAATACTGGCATTGTTAGGAAGAATTAGAGCAAACTGGTTGAATGCTTAAGAAAAATTGCTGAAGATGTACTTGATGCTGACCCAGATTTCCAACAAAGATGACATTTTTTTCAATCATTATTTTGTGAAACTCTTCCTTGGTCTGCTTCAAATTGAAAAATCAGATATAATATAAATGAGAAAGGTATATTTTCCTGTATGTATGTATTTTTTTAAGAACCAAAGAGATACAGAATCAAACTTGCAAACTGTTGATCAAGACTAAAATTGGAAGTAAAACATGGATCCTGGATTAGCTCCTATAGAATAATAAATACTGGCAGGATCCATGTGTGGCTAGGGATGGGAACTAGCTTTGTGAGAACTGTTTACATTGGTGGCCTTCAACAATTGAAGAAATGCAGCAAATGCTTCATGAATGTTTATGCTATGGCTATGTACGTGAAGAAGCCTAGGCAAGATGTTAAATGAGGATGGCCACATGGAAAAAGACTGAAGAAGGAGACTCATTTTGGTCTTTCCAGCTTACTCGGAGTTCTACTTTGATGTAATGGCTTCCTGTGCTGTGTGGAGCAATATAACCACCTAGTCAATCCTGATCAACCAAAAGAATCAGGACTAATCTCCTTCTTCTTCTTCTTCTTCTTCTTCTTCTTCTTCTTCTTCTTCTTCTTCTTCTTCT
>NW_021604589.1:2949598-2952464 GCF_004785775.1 Grammomys surdaster | reverse complement strand
AAGAAAGAAAGAAAGAAAGAAAGAAAGAAAGAAAGAAAGAAAGAAAGGGGAATTTCTTCAGAAATCTCAAGCTAGGAGAAGCAAAGAGAGGCAGCCAGAGGGGTAAATTGTTTCCCAGAAAGAGATTTCATGTTGTCCTAGCAAGTTTATCAGACCGCTTTACAGGACAAGACTGGAATCCAGATGATGGTGAGTAAACAAGAACAGACTTTGGCCAGGACTGCTTAGATGTGCAGGTCCTGGGCCCTCTATTTAAACTTTGATCTCACCTCATGACCAAGAAGATAAAGACTGACATAAGGAGTTTGCTAACCTCTTTGTCTGTCTCTCTTTCTTGATGTAGCCACATTGAATACATCTCTTTTTTTTTAACTTTCCACTTTTTTGTTGTTGCTTTTCAAGATAGAGTTTCTTTCTGTGTAGCCCTGGCTGACCCAGATCTCACTTTGTAGACCAGGCTGCCCTTGAACTCACAGAGATCTGCCTGCCTCTGCCTCCCAAGTGCTGAGATTAAAGACATGAACCTATTTGCCCAGCTAATTTTCCACTTTTTCTTGGGTCCTTTTAATTGTCATATTGAGGACAGATGGCCAGGCTTGACTTAGGTATAGGTTATGACCCTCAAGTTTGATAATAAGACCCTGTCTCAAAAAATAAAAGAGAATTGTAACACAATTAACATATGATGTAAAGATTACTAACACAGATAATATTCCTTTCCTATATGGATATTATGTGTTAAAATAGCGAAAGAAAAAAATTAGGCTTAAAAACTGCATGTGTATGACCTTGAGCAGAGCCCTATTCCTTTCCCTAGACATTTTCTTGTTTACAGTAAAGATGAAATTCTTCATTCCTGTCATCTACAGCTCATCTTGTCATTGTAACCCTGACCGAGGCCATTTGAGAGTCACCCTGCAATCTCATTTGGGTTCCTTTAGCAACCCTTTGAAATTCTTAGCTTCAAAACCACCCAAATCCTATATGTGGCTGTTATTAAAAACAATGGACAACGAGTTTCTCAGAGAAGCCCACACCCATGCTCCCGGGTGTGTCATACATTCTTCTCACGCTTTTCTTTACTTCTTTTAACCCTAATGCTGAGAAAAATCTATATTGAAATGGAAACTCCAGCTCTACCTCATGCTGGTTGACCCGGAAATTATTTTCTGTTTCACAGACAAGGAACCCGTTTGAACTGAGCCAAGAATGAGGGGAAATTCCATAAGCTGTTTCCGGTGATAGCACAGAGCTGTGTCTCTGTCACTTCACCTAATGCTGAAAGTTCATGTTATGTTTTGGATAAAAAGTTTGGTTGTGTTCTGTTCATATTCAGAGAACTCTGGTAAGACTGAATTCAAAAGTAATGAACTAACTTCTTTGGTAGAGGGGAGCTCAAGATGGGATAAAACTAAGACTGTGGCGTGTCTACTGCTCCCTACTCTTATCCAGGTCCACAGTGAAAGAAAACAACAAGAAAAATGTATGAAGATGTGCAATTTCACGAGGAGAGTTGATACTTTATAGACCAGGAGGTACCGAGAAAGCAACTGTAATTGTTAAAGATATGTATGGTATTAAAAAGAAATCTCCTGTTCTTCATTGGGACCACAGGAAAGACACCTGAGGGCAAAGCACTACCCATGGAAGACTTCATCTTATGAAAACCCAAATTCATTTAAAAGGAGAGTCTAAAGAAGTGGTTCTCAATTGGTAGATCGTGACTCCTTGGGAAGTTGAAGGACACTTTCAAGGGGGCCACATAGCAGATATCCTGCATGTCAGATATTCATGTTGTGACTCATAACAGTAGCAAAATTATAACTATCAAGTAGCAATGAAAATAATTTTATAGTTGGTGGTCACCATAACATGAGGTCACATGACATAACTGTATTAAAGGTCACAGCATTAGAAAGGTTGAGAACTACTGGTCTACAGCAAGAATGCTATTAAGGACGTTTCCTTGTCCAAAACAAGCATCTAGAGAAGAGGTTTCCCAGGGTCAGCACAGAGAGGCAACTGCAAGCTGGAATCCAGAGGGCCAGCCTATATGTCAAGCTGGCAGTAGGACTTGGTAGCATCATCTGTATGATGCTGGTTTTATGGATAGGAAAGATGCAGAGTGGGAGGGGGAGTGGTGTGTCGTGAAGGCTTAGTGACAAGATTCCAGAAAGCCAACAAAGCTGACATACATGTCAAGGTATTCCCTACCAAGAGGCTCTGACAAACAAATTTGTGAAGTTGGGAAAGTAAAGCTTAAGTTGCAAGGGAAACCCCAGGATGTCAGAGACGGCTGCAGGAAAAAGAGGCATGCATAGAGTAGAAGCAAGAAAGATAAAAGATTATGTATGCTGTGGACAACAGAGCTGGGGTGGCAGAACTGTCTAAGCCCTTTGGAGCCCATATGATTCCATCATAAGCCCAGATATCCTTCATGGCACTGTGTGATACATCGCTTGATCTGATGAGCTTTGGTCTTTCTTTGTTCTGTTACATTATTTCCTTCCTATGCCTCCAGTTCCTCCTTTCTGGAATGGGAACATTTACTGCATGCCACTGTATAGTGGAAGTATGTAATTTGTTTTTGATGTTGTAAGGGTTTGAAGTTAACAGATGGCTTCAATCTCAGAAGAAACTCTGTAGCTTACACTTTTGAATAGTGCTGGAAGTAAATGTTTTTGTTATGGTTGTTTGTTGCTTAATTTTTTGAAAAAGTATAATTACATCATAATCCTTCTCCCCCCCCCAGTCTCTCCCAGCACCAACCACCCTCAAATGTTTAGCCTTGCTTCTTTTTCTATATTTATATCTGTCTGTCTATCTATCTATCTATCTATCTATCTATCTATCTATCTATCTATCT
>NW_021604589.1:2948798-2949588 GCF_004785775.1 Grammomys surdaster | reverse complement strand
TCTATCTATCTATCTATCTATCTATCTATCTATCTATCTATCTATCTATTTATCTATCTAATCTAATCTATCATCTATCCAGCTATCTACCTGTCTACCTATTCTATCTATCTATCTGTCACTATCTATCTATCTATCTATCTATCTATCTATCTATCTATCTATCTACCTACCTACCTATATCCCTAACTATATAACTCTAACCTGTTCAGTTTATATAATGTTACCTGTATGCATACGGTTTCAGGGCTGATCGATTGGTATTAGCCAATTGGAGGGCTCTTCCCAGAGGAAGGCTCTCTTCTCCTGCTCTCACCATTCCTTAGTCACCTGTAGTTCTTTGTCTAGGACTAAGACTTTATCAGCTTTACCCCTACCACCTTAGCATATCTGTAGTTGTCCTTATTCAGATTGTATTTAGGCAGCGATGTTATTGAGATTTCATGTGTGTATTTGTGTGCACCACATGCATGAAATCTCAGTAACATACATTCAGTGCCTGTATGTAGTGTCAGCCTCCTTGGAACTGGAGTTGCAGATGGTTGTAGATATAGATGCTGGGAACTGAACTTGAGTCTGCCTCTAATGCAACAAGTGCTTTTAACCACTGAAGCATCTCTCCTGTCCCAGACCCAGAACCTTTCTATCTTTGTTTTTTGTTGTTTTTATAATTTTCTATATCTACATCCTACATACTGACTACTACTCTTACTCTCCCACTGGCCCTGTTCCTCATGCCACAACTCTCTCTCTCTCTCTCTCTCTCTCTCTCTCTCTCTCTCTCTCTCTC
>NW_021604589.1:2948140-2948788 GCF_004785775.1 Grammomys surdaster | reverse complement strand
CTCTCTCTCTCTCTCTCTCTCTCTCTCTCTCTCTCTCTCTCTCTCTCTCTCTTCCTCTGTCTCTCTGTCTCTCTGTCTCTGTCACTCTCTCTCTCTCTCTCACACACACACACACATACACACACACACACATACACACACACAATTAGGTTTATTGATTTTGTGTTTGCGATCTACTAAAGCTAACTAGGGCCATGTGTGTGACCATGGATTTGGAGCTAGCCATTGGAATCTGTTGTGTTCAGTATTGGATACACAACTAGAGACAGTGATTACCCCTCTCCCAGAATTTATTAATATCCAATAGCTTAGAGATAAAGGGTAGGGTCCTGTGAGTCCGCATCCCCTCCTTGACTCATTGTCAATATGGTCTTGTGCAGTCTCAGTACAGGTTACTACAGTTCTGTGAGTTCATGTTTGAAATGATTCTCCCAAGTCTGGAGAATGCAATCTTAACCCTGTCTTCTAGCTCCTTTGTGCTTACCCCCTCCCCCTCATTTTCAATGTTTTCTGGGCTTTAGAGGGGGTGGTATAAGTGCCTTATTTAAGGATGGGCCTACGTCACTTATTCTATGCTTCTTCGACAGACACAAGTATGGAGGTTTAGTTTAGTTTAGTTTAGTTTAGTTTAGTTTAGTTTAGTTTAGT
>NW_021604589.1:2945493-2948130 GCF_004785775.1 Grammomys surdaster | reverse complement strand
GTTTAGTTTAGTTTAGTTTAGTTTAGTTTAGTTTAGTTTAGTTTAGTTTAGTTTAGTTAATGTAGATTCAAGGGAGAAAGCAGGCAGAGGAAAGAGTCCAGGCTAGACACGGCTGGCAGACTAAATTAGTCCAAGAGAGGAGAGAGGGAAGGAGAGAGCAAGAGAAGAGCTGCCAGCTAAGAAAAGCAGCCCAGGCCAAGAGACCTGTGTGGCCAGAATGGCTGAGTTATATAGGGATCAGACTAGGGGAAGGGAAGCAGAAGCCCAATTCCTGGAAAGGAGAGATTTGGGGGATGGGATAGGGTGAGAAGTATAGGCAGGAGCCATGGGTACTGAGTGACACTTGTCCTTGATTTGAGACTTAAAGTTCCTGCCCCTTGTTGATGATAAGGGGTGATATAATCTCTTCTATAAACTACTTTCTGCTGAAAATTGGGGCATCAGTGTCAGGACCCAGGAAGCCTGGAATGCCCATAAAGAAGCTGAGAAGGGAGAGAGTCAGACAAGAGACAGAAACATCTGATTTTTTGCTCAATGCCCAGGTTCTGTGGGGCTCTCTGTGGCTAGCCTTGAAGTAGTCTGGAATGATGCTTCAAGCAAGGCTCACACTGGTAAGTAGTGGTAAGAGGCCTGGGGGAAATTCTGCCAGAAGCATCTGGTTTACCAACCATC
Source organism: Grammomys surdaster (assembly GCF_004785775.1). Taxonomy (NCBI): domain Eukaryota; kingdom Metazoa; phylum Chordata; class Mammalia; order Rodentia; family Muridae; genus Grammomys; species Grammomys surdaster. The sequence goes on along the minus strand of NW_021604589.1, from coordinate 2,947,458 downwards.
AGCTAATTTTGCTAATTATTTCCTAAAAGAACCTGAAGAGACAGAGGGTGATCATTATTATAAGAAATACGGAAATCAGTGGGCCAAAGAAGTGTAAGAGCCAGGAGCCCAATGAAGACCAAAACGAGAGTTCTGCAAGAGTTGGACCCTGGAGACCATTGAGTACTTTCCAGCTCATGTAAGTCTGTAATCCTGTCTTCCACCTTATTAGTATGGTTTGCATAGTAGTGGCATTCTTCTTTAAAGAAGAAGCAAGAGCCTCGCCTTTCAGTGGTTAGCATGTCAAGGGTCCTTTGATTTTGTAGGACCACTGAGGCCAGAGTAATGAGTTGATTTTGGCGTAATTGCAGAGCCAGGATCTGCTGAGATGGATACAGACTGTGACCCATGCTTCCTGCAGACAAACCTGTAGCAACCACCGAGACTGCAGACTAATTCTGATTATGCCTATGAGGGCTATGGTAGTCAGTCCCTATGTGAGACTTGGAGAAGCATATAGAATTCTCCTTCCATTTGTAGAGCAAGCAGAGGAAGTGACAGAGTAGAGAAACAGGGATCATGAACATGTTTTTCCTTAGTTTCATTGCACTGCATACTTACTATACTTACAGAACGACAAAAAGACAGTAAACCCAGCTTATTGGAACAGCCCATTGAAGGTAGGTTTTTTTTTTTTTTGGTATGGATTCAAAAACCACTCTCATTCCTTCTATTTATTGCTAGTTGACACTTGACAGAACAAAGACTACTTTACAGTGTGAATTGAATAAGTGGTTCTGAAAAGGACCATGAAGTACACATTCGAAATACTGTGAACGATCAGCTTCTGTTATAATTAATCAATCCTGTTGATATGAAACCAAAAGCAGCCAGAGGCTGCACAGCAGCAAATGGGTATATAATGATATAATGTGTTCAAAGAGAACATCAGCTACCCAAAACAAGTGGGTTCCAAAGCTGGATAGTGGGTCTTTTCTTACAAACCTCTGTTTTAGAACAAATAGCATCAGTGAAAAAGTAACCACAGGCTAGTTGTTTAATAATTGTCATTTGGTAAATATTTTGAGAACTGGTCCTCCACTAAGTTCTTAACAAGAGTTACAACATTGAAATAACCCAGGTTTTCATGTCAGCTTGCCCAGACTAAACAATGAGTTGTGTAAAGTTATTCTTGACATTATTTTTAGAGAAGTTTTCTTCACTGATCATAAAATTGGCAAAATGATTTTTCTGTTTATTACATAATTCTTTACTAAGAATTTACTTATGCAAAGGTTTGTTTTCACACAACATGCCAATTTTGTTAAATTCACATTTTTATTTACTGTGTTGTGAAATGCTGCAAGTGCCTTAAAGTGGACTATTCTGCCATACCCTCACACTGAGTGTCTCAGTCAATATTTCAGTGTTTATCATTATGCTGCCCAGTTTGTGTCTGTCTCTAAAGAGCTTCCCATCACAGAGTTATGTCCTGTGCTATGACACCTCTCTGGCCCTGTGGCTTACATAATCAGGGGTGTCGTGTATCGCTGTCATTTGCGGTTTGCTTTATGCTCTTGGAGATCCCCCACCGTCTATTTTAATATTTTTGACAAGTTGAGTATTTTCAGATCATGGTCTAATGCTATTGGTATGAACGAATATTCCTGTATTGTGACTAGTGACCTCAAATAAAACAGTACAGCAAGCTATTCTACCTTATGACAATTAACCGTAATTATGAACCTGATGGATCTGGAACCATCTGGGTATGTCTGTGAGGATCTTTTTAGAGAAGTTTACTAGAGTCAGGGAGACCAACTCCAAATGCTGGCAGCATCATTCCGTAGGCTCAGCTCATGAGCTGAATTAATAGGAGGAAGGAGCTGAGCAGCAGTGTGCATCTCTCTCTGCTTCCTGGCTGTAGGCTTGATGCCACCTCAGGCTCAGGCTCAGGCTCAGGCTCAGGCTCAGGCTCAGGCTCAG
>NW_021604589.1:2921882-2945483 GCF_004785775.1 Grammomys surdaster | reverse complement strand
GGCTCAGGCTCAGGCTCAGGCTCAGGCTCAGGCTCAGGCTCAGGCTCATGACCAGAGCCTCCTGCTCCTGCCACCATGACTTCCTCACCATGATGGACTATTTCCTGAAAGTATGAGTCAAAATACCCGTGTTAATCCCACCAGGCAAGAAGAAGACCACTACCATCATTTTCAGCCGAATGTAAAGCAAGTTTGATTTTTATTGGGGTGTACCTGAGAGCTGGCCAGTGACTGTGTCCTATGTTGGATTCAAGAGAACAGCCATGAGCCCGTTTCTTAGGACCCTTTTAAGAACTTAAATCATCAGTAGTTGCATAGCAAGTTTACAGAACACAAAACCCACAGCTATTACCCTGGGATTTGGGAGGGCTAGGGAGAGTTTGGGTGTTCCCCAAAAATGTGACAAGGTCATGGTTGGGGCATGTTAGGTTCCAGGAAACAGAGACAGAAACTTATTTTTAACAATCCAGCATAATGACCTCTGCCTTCAAACTGGAGCCAGGCAGGTCCCTCATTTTCTCCCATATTTGCCTTTGTAAAGGCATTTTTTTGTTTTTTGGTCACAGCAATGACCAATGGCTAGGACAAACTCTCCAGGACCAACCCCATCCTGACCAGCCATGGGGAGGCAAGAGCTCATCCTTAAACTTTGTATCTTTGTTCCTCATGAGTGACTTGGCCTCTCTCTTTTTACCCTGTTGGGAAGGAGCTGAGGGCTGGAGAGATGGCTCAATGGTTAAGAGAATTTTTGTTCCAGTGGACCCAGGTTCAGTTTCTAGTGCCCACATGGCAGTTAACAACTGTCTCTAACTCCAATTCCAGGAGACCCAACACCCTCTTTTGTCCTCTTTGGGCACCAGGCGTACATGAACTATATGTACATACATACATACATGCATGCATGCATGCATACATACAAGCAAACAAAAAAGCAGGTAAAACATTCATAAAATAAAATCTAAAAATCTATTTTAGAAAAATGAATGATCAGAGAATAGTTGACTCACTCATTAGGGAAGCTTCACCAAATACCCTGTAGGGGTGTGAGGCAGGAGGAAATGAAACGAAATGCCAAGGTAGGGAACTGAGCACCAAGCGTGCTCACAAAACCTAGCTGCTTGAGCACCATCTCAGAGATTTGATTTAAAAAAAAAAAAGAAACATTATAAGGAGCTGAATCAGCACTGTAGTCATAGTGGGCAAGTACAAGCGTGTAGCAGGAGAGGAGCGACTGGGCCTGTAGCAGGAACTGACAAGAACAAGGACAGTAACAGCAGAGTAAGACTACTTCTGAAATCCAGGGGCAAACCTAGGTAAGCCATCTGGGTTCCTTGCTTTCAGCTACTGTTAATCCCAACGGGCAAGAATAAGCCCACTGCCCCAGTTTTTGAACCAAATTTGAAGCAAAGCATTATTCAATATTAGCAAGGACAATGACCACTGGCCCGGTCCATACCTGGGATTCCCAGAGAATGGTGCCGAATCACGTTCATCAGGTACTTATAAAAGTAAGTAAACCCCACAAGGCTATGTATTTCTCACCTTGGTCCAGTCAGGGGAAAGCATATATCCTAACATATTTCCTACCTCCATGCGTGCCAACTTTGTGTGATCAACCACATCCTGTGCAGTTGGGGCAACCAACCTTGTTTACTGAGGAGAAAACACTTGCCTTTTAATTTTTCATGAACAGCCCCCAGCATTCCAGGAAGCTGTCTGTTCTTGGGCAAGTGGGGCCTACAGGTTAGATGCCTTAAGCACAGGAATTTAAATTTAAAACATAACTTTAGCCTTCACACTACTGTGTTCAGTTGACTGTAAAAATCACTAGTTTTGGAGGCCCTAAAGCTCAGTATCTTGTCCCCCACCCCCACCCCATTCTACTGTAGACGAAGCTCTGACCTGTGCGTCATGATGGTAACCGTTGCCTAGGGCACTTCTTAGGGATTTCTGTTCTACCTTCCATCTAATTTCTTGGGCCTGTGCAGAAATCAATGTGTGTGACCTTTTGATGTAGAGTATGTGTGGGAAAACTCCACCCATAGATCCTACTAATATCATGGATTTGCTAATACTGTCGTTTTGTGAGCAAGGGTCCCATGGAAGCTTTAATTGCACAGTCATAGAGCATTGAATGTGTCCCCTCTGATCACCTTTCAGCCTACTTTTTAATCCCATAATTATCTTTGAGCTCTCTCCTCTGGAAGACAGGTTTGAGATTTAGGTCTCATACATCCACGTTTCTCTGCCACTTTGTGAATACACTCTCTTTCTGCAAAATTCATTGTTTTGGGATCAGCAGATGCTTCATGGAACTGCTCCAGCAACAGCCCCAGAGCTAGGTTAAGAAAAACAGTGGGGGCCAGAAATTAAGCCAAAAAGTATTGGAAGGCCCAATCTACAGGCTTCAGACAACTTAAACAAACAAAGAGAGAACCCAGGAACTGCTTAGCAAATTTAAAGAGAAAGGGCAGGAATTTAGGCCAGGTTCCAACAATATGACCATGGGGTTATGTTTCTTTATTGTTATCCTTTTCTTTGTGACTATCCTGCTCCAGGGTGGTCTGATCTTAGAAATTTGGGTTACATCCTCTGATCAGGAAACTCTCCCATCCTAAAAGGGTCATGGAAGAGTGGAAGGACAGATATAAACACAACCATTTACACAATTCTTTGGTAACTGCTGGAATAGAATCTGTGTGGGGTTGTCTCCCTGTCATATCTATGCTCAGTGCTGAGATCAATTTGCTAGGTTGTTTCATAAGTAATACTGCCATTTAATTCCCGCTAATGAGCCAAAATTTCAGCAATGTCTATGCCACAAACAAACTGTATGTACGGGTACTTCTCTGTATGGACAGAGAAGAAAAAAGAAAAGGCCTTGTGCTCTCTTCAGGGGCAGCTATGGAAACAGAAGCATCATGCTGCTACCTGAGTTGTCATGGATGAGACTGAACAGTTCAATTCCCAGCACCAACCTGGTGGCTCAGAAGCATATGTAACTCCAATGTCAGGAGATCTGGCACCCTATTTTGGGCTCCAAGGGCACAACATGCACATGGTGCACAATCATACATGAAAGCAACACACACACACACACACACACACACACACACACACAGGGCATTGTTAGGCTCTTCTCCATAAAAGGAAGATGGTCAAGTTCAATTTATTCAGTTTATTCACTCACCACAGAGTGATTCCCAGAACTCCTGTGTTATCCTTGATTAGAATGATAAACCCGCTTGGAGATCTGCCTTGGCTTCCCAAAACCAAGGTCTAGTTTTAGTCTATTTATGTGTTCCCTGAACTTCCCACTTCTTTGGTCTTAAAAATATTTCCCATTTGCATGATATGTGGAGGAAGAACATAGTAAATAACACTGACTTCTGTGGGTTGCGTAACAGTGTTTATTTCCTTTAAATACATTTAAATATAAAACAGTGGTTCAGTAAACTTGAAAAGTACAAGCTGAATGGGAATTGCATGAGTGCTGATCATACAAACGAAATTCCACATAAGAAGGAAGCAGAATAACTCATAAGCATGGCACTTAGACTTTGCCAGTCTAAAGAATCAATCACGTGGCACCTACTACTACTCTGTTTCAGGCAACCTTTTCTCATTCATCCAAACAAGGGGCATTTGTCAGTGAACTGGGGAATCATCCAGCTGCTATTGCATGGAAATGTAATGATTTTACCATGGCACCAGGTAAAATCAATTTTTCTAACACCTGGAGCACGGGTGGGAAACAGTGACAGCAACTTGACAAAGCAGAGTGCTGTTTAAAATGACAAGGATGGGGAACTTGGAAGGAAGTTGAATCAAGGATTCTCTTGACTGTGGAGCCCCTGGGCCCTTGTCTCCTTTGGAAAGCACCAGTACTTTCCACAGGCTGGCTTTCTACTTGCACATGTTCTGGTGTGAAAAGGACATCTGTCCTCACAGCTGTCGCAAAAGAAAGTGAAGATGAGACTTTAGAAGCAAGGATCAACTTCAGATACGTCATTTGGCTCGGATTTCATTTAATTGTTCGCAAAGAAAAATTTCCAGACATGGACTTAAGGTATCAATGTACTATTCTACATGGGCACTCCACTGGCTGAGGATTCATCCCTAACAAAGATGTTGATACCACCTCCTGTGAGCCTGGCACAGCAGAAGAGGGACTGGGGAAAATGTAAGAATCAGAAGACAGAGAGAAGGGCTAGGAAACACTATCTTCTAGGCATGATGTAGACTTTGCAAGCAGGGACTCACACAGCTGTGATGATCTTCCCTAGACTTACAGGAGGCCAAACTCTCAACTATCAATTATGCATTTAGAAGGGACTCATCGGAGGTGGGGGTAATGGGCTGTAGGCTACTGGAGAATCTGGAATCACTGTCTTCAGTTTTGGTCCTATTGGTGGGTGAGCCAAACAAGCTCTGACATATAGTTCCAAACCTGTGCTCACACAAATGGCTCTGACTGCATTTATTGGGTCACAAAAAACAAAACAAAACAAAAAACAAAGAGATTTGAGAATGGGAAAGACGAGTAAGAAGGAAATGAGTTGTCAGGAATAGGCTGGAGTTGAGAGTGTAGGGGTAAAGGTAATTAGAATGCATTTTATATGTGTATGAAATTGTCAAAGAACAAATTTAATTAATTTTTAAAAATCTTGGTAGTTAGTTTGGGTAGACTTTGAAATTGATCAAAACGTAATCAATGGCCTCCAAGGGTTGTAGTCATTCTTAAGTTTCTTGCCGAGAGAGAGAGAGAGAGAGAGAGAGAGAGAGAGAGAGAGAGAGAGAGAGAGAGAGAGAAAGAGAGAGAGCGCCGAACCTCCCTTAACCCTGTTTAAATGTCAGTGGCTTCTTTTTCGCTCATGATAGCGTAATGGCAGGCATGGCAGTACAGGTCTGTAATTCCTGAGACCCTGTTTTGAAACAACAAAACAATTTAATCATCACTTTATATACTTCCACATATTTCTTAGATGCCAAATGTTTGTGTTCCTTTTTTTTTTTTTTGTAAGAGTGTGCTTGGGCAATGAGAGAAAAGAGCCCCAACAAATTAGCTTAATATGTCCTTTAAATGTCACCAGTAAACCAAGTTAAGGGGAAAGTGAAAAGACCATTGACCTGCAGGTGTCTGGGTGAAAAATCTTGTGCTTTTGGCAGCAGCTCTCCAGATTTTCTTTGCATTCAAAGCAACTGCAGTTTTCTGGGTGCTGAATGAGGCCGCCAGGACATGGTGCTTTACAGACGCACTCACAGCGATCTTCATCAAATGTCATGTGTGGTCCACAGAGAGCTGGTTCCTGGAGGTAAGAGTGCTCTAAACAGAAACAGGAAAGGGTTGCTTTGGCAACTGGAGCCTGGAGAATGTGATGATCCAAATTAATTGCAAGTTGTACATCTTCCCAATGAAGCTTGGACCCTCCCAATCTTCTTGTCTATATTTTTTTAACCTTAGTAGTTTCACAGGGTGGAAGAGATCCATCTGCTGTTTTATAACATAAGCATAGAACTCATGTGTTTTCTTAGATTTTAAATGAAAAAAAACCATAAGATGAATATTTCTGACAGAGTTTTATGTTGGTGACTGATCTGTTAAAATAAAAATTCTTGTGCTGGAGTGATGGCTCAAGGGTTAAGAGAACTCCCTGCTCTGGCAGAGGACCCAGGTTTGGTTCTTAACATCAACATGGCAATTTAAAACTACCCATAACTGAAATCTCGGGGTGGGGGGGTGGGAGTGGAGGACAGCTATTGTCCTCTTTTGGCCTGCATGGGCATTTCATGCACACCATGTAAAAGCAATACAGGCAAAACAAAGTAAAACACCACTCATACACATGAATTAAAAATAAACAAATCATATATATATATTCATGCAGCCAGCCAGTAATGAAAAGATGTAGGCTGTCTATGAGTATGAATGTAGTCCTCTCCAGTATTTTAAAAGAGCGGGAACCAGAGCACTAATGTTGTAGAAATGTTTTCCTCAGAATTTCCAAACAACCAATGATGCATTCCCTCATCTTAGATCACCACACTTGTATAAAACGTATAAAGGTAACAATGAACTGTGGTCCGATCTCGATCAGTGAATTGAGATATATTGCAAAAATGAGTAAGAGACAGGCTAGGAGGTGTGGCTTTCTGGGTAGAATGCTTGCTTAGAGTTCATGAGAAGTTCTGGGCTCAATCTCCAGTGGCTCCTGAACTGGGTGTGGTGACACATGACTGTCATTCTAGCACTCATTCTAGAGGTAGAGGCGGAAGGATCAAAAGTCCAAGGGCATTCTCTGCTACATATTGCGTTTAAGGCTGGACTGGAGCTCCTAAGAGCCTGTCTCAAATGGAAAGCAAAAGCAAACAATCAGTAGAGAAGGTGAAAAATTTTGAAGACCATGCACTTTTCATTTCCGCATTCATGAAGGTTTTCGAAGAAAATGAATATCTCTTCCCCAAACCTGCTTCTTGTCTAGTTTGCCTCATTTGGGGGCTGACATCATTGTCCACTAGGTCGTGTGGTCACTATTTCCACTCTGTCCCTTTTTCATACTCTCTCTTCTCCATGACACTACCTCTGTCACAACCCACCCAGTACCTTGTATATTTCTTGTGTCTGTGGCTGCCACTCGTGTCACAACCACAGCGTGCATCCCTACAGTCTGTCTCCCTCCTGTGACCATCAAATGCTAACCTAATCCCAATCACCACCAAAGCTTTCAATGTATTTTTATTTATATTTTTAAGACAAGGTCTTACTATGTAGCCCTGGATATTCCTGTGTCTTGCTATGTAGACCAGGCTGACCTTGAACTCATAGAGATCCACCTATTTCTGGCTCCTCAATGCTGTGATTAAAGATGTGAGCCACCATGCCCAGCCACGCTTTAAGTGTCTTAAAGTCTTCCTTCACACACAAAAGATCAAATTTTACATCAGGATATAAAAGACCTTCCATGATCTTGACCCTAAAAACCCTCCATACTCATTCTTAGCCCACCATTCCTCCCTCTCTTCTCCACCCACCTCACCTCAAAATGGCAATCTCTCATAATCCAGTCTCATGGGTTTTGACTGTTCTTTAATTGACACATATTTAGAAAGTAGCTGGACTGGATATTCACAAAGAGTCCATTTTGAATCTCATGAACAGAAAATAGATGAGCTGCATATGCTACAAATCCGTGAGGCAAATATCAATTTAGGGCAAGACAAGGAAGGCTTGATTACTGAAAAGGAGTTGACTCTTAAAGGATTCATATTTGAGCACTAGGTGGCATCAGAGACTCACAAGAAAACTCCATGCTGGCTCAGCAGAGTAGTTTAGGTGGAACTCGATCCTGAGGAGTTCAGCACAGTATGTGGCAGAAGCAGAACATAGGTCCTTAGCAAGTTGAAGACAACAGAGACAGGATTCAGGAGAATTAGGCTGAATAGCAACTAGCTGGGGCTGACACCTCGAAATATTATATATTGGTGTCTGTCCCTAGGGATGGATTACCAATGTATCTTGTCCTCAGCCTTGTTCCATTCACTACTATTGTTATGTTTTATTCATTAGGACAATGGAAATGAGTTGGACTCGCATCAACTGCATTCATTTGGAGAATAGATGACTGTCGACAAGGAACTTAGCTCAATCTTTTTATCCAGAAAAAGTGTTTAGTGCACAGAAAGTAATGTGTCATCGGCAGAATGGGACCACTGGAGAAACAGATGGGAGCTGGGGCACATGAGGATGTTATGAGTGGTGAGAACCAGAAATAACAGAGCTGCAACCAACTCTGCTTTCTCACCTCCACCATTGTTACAGCTTCCCCCCAAAGATTCCTGCCCCATTTTCTGCTCAAAGCAACTCATTCTCTTCTACACTGTTGCTGGCTAGATGTTTTTACAATTCCAACGGGTATTGCCACTGTCTTTCTTGAATCATGTGGGTGGTTTTCATTTGTCCAAAAGATTACATCCAGGCTCTTCCAGCACGAGCTTACTCAGTCCATTCACAATACAAGTATTCCTGGCTTCATCTCTTCATCCTTTCCCTCTGTATGTGTGTGCTCCCATAGTATTGTTAACCTTCATTGTTGACTTTACTGGATTCTAGTACTTACACCTCTGGGTGTACCTATAAGGATACTACCAGAGAAGTTTAATTGTGGAAGACCCACTGTAAATGTGAGCTGGGGAGTCAGACTGAATAAAATGAGAGAGGGGAACAGGAAACGCTGATGGGTAGGAGCTTGTCTGCTTCCTGGCTGTGAACACAATCTGATCAGCACTGCTCTTGCTGCCAGATCATTCCCAGCATGATGGACTGATCTGTGTCAAAGTGAAAGGCAAAATAAGGTCTCCTTCCCTCCCTCTTTCTCTCCCTCCCTCTCTCCCTCTTTTTTTCAGTCCTACTTTCTTTCTTTCCATTGCTTTTGTCAGATATTTTGTTACAGCACCTAAAAAGTAAGCAATGCATCCCCTGCTAACCTTTTCCAGCACTGGGTTTGTGCTTTGCTTTCTCATCTAAGCCCTGCTCAGAGCACATCTCTCCTTTCATCCTCAATATATGAACCTACCCAAGTGAGTCTTCCCTAGGAATTAACATCCCCCCTGAAAGAAGATACCCCAGCCAGGTGATGACCCCTCCCCAAGCCTGTAGGGCCAACCTGTTTATTTCAAGTGTTCTCCAAGAGAACTCCTTGACTTTGATTCCATGCAGTGGCTGATGGTGTTTTAGCAACTGCATTGTGGCATGCTGCCTCAATTGTCACCCTTTACTTCGTTGTGTCTGTGTACAAACTATATGTGTGAGCCTTTGACTATGTAACATCAAAAATATTTTACTTCACATCCTAGTTTGAGCTCATACAAAGGTGCTGAGAACCAGAACATCACCACAAGAGCAATAACAGCTTGTTATTTCATTTGTATGACAGATTCCATGGCTCTGGGCCCTTGCTATTCTTGCTAGGAGATCATAGTTTAAAACAAACAAGGCTCACATTGCATGGTCTCCTGTGATAGTTTTCAGTGGAACCATGTCACACGTGTGCAAATGAATTTAAAAACAGTAAACCCCTCATGTTTGTTCAGCCATATGTTCATCTTGGGATTGACAGCTCTAACAGATCGGGAGACATAATGGCAGGCTAGCAGTTCCCTGTGTGGTTTAGCCCAATAGCATGGTGTGCTCCAGTTATAGACAAATGTTTCCTTGTATCCTTCTTCGTTCCTTTATTTTTCCCTAGATTAATGGCTTGCTTTCAAATGATGCAGTTGGATGAAACTAAGTGCCAAATGACCTATGTGCTTCACCCCGAAGTAGTTTTCGTTAGAGTTTAACACCTGTTTTAGGGGGCTTTGCCCACTTTGTACTTTTCTTTGAGAATGAACAGCAGAGCAAACAAGAGAAGGCTGTAAAATCCAACCACTTCTGCCACTGTTATCTGTGGAGAATCAGGAAATGACTAGCTATCTCGGGGTAGACTCTGTGTGCTTGTAAAGAGAGGTGCTCATGAGTTGTCATGAACATTGTGTGATGTTGTGGCTTGACTCAGATACTTGATCCTCAGTTGTCTGGGGGAGGTTATGGAATCCTTAGGAGGCAGGGCCTTTCTGGAGGAAGTACATCACTAGAGGCGGGCTTTGGTGGTTTATAGCCTCACCCCAGTTCCTGCTTTATATTTGCTTCCTGTGTGCAGATGAAATGTGATCAGTCAGTTTCCTGCTCCTGATGCCCTGCCAGCTTTCTCAAATACCTTCCCCACCATGATGGACTCTATTACCCTCAAAGCATGAGTCAAAATATGCTCCTTTTTCCAGAAGTTGCTTTTGGTCATGTCATTTCATCACAACCACAGAGAAGTAACTAATACACCTGGTCATAGTGAATGCTCAGCCATGCTAAATGCTGTGCTCTTTTTATCAGTATGGTTATTACTTCACTACTGCCATCCTTACCTTCTGTCTCAGGCAGTGGATTCTCATCTTGTAAAACACATTTACATTTGGTGTTATCCCACAGCATGTCAATAGGACAGAGTTTCTTGGAATGAGGACATCTAGGAAAGGAAAGTAATGAACCAGATTTAAAAGGTTTTCAGGGTAATTCTACTTTGGGAATATTAAGTCATTCTTAATATTTATTAGCTAATAATCTAAATATTCTGTGTGGAGCATGCTAGGACTTTCAAATTTTGTTTCTAAGAGTGATACAGGGGAACAAATGTTTGAGATCACTGTCTCTCACGGCATGGTGACTGTGAAGAAATAACAACTATGTGAAAACAGTTTTAAAGACCTTAATCTTGGGGCTAGAGAGATGGTTCAGCAGTTCAGAACGAGGACTGTTCTTCCAAGGGACCTGAGATCTGTTCTCAACACCCATGTGGATCGGCTCACAACCACCTATAATTCCAGCTCTAAATGATCTAGCACTTTCTTCTGGACTCAAATGGTACATGCACAGATCTGCACAGAGCTACACACATGCATACACAGATACAAACCTAAACAAAATAAAATACAGAGCTTACTTTATATTAGGAATGGCACCTTATGAGATAATAATTCTATAGTTATAAATATTCTGTGAAGGAAACTTTAGAACCTAAACTTGAAGTTATGAGAGTCACTGCTTGCAAAGGAGTGCAGGAAGACACTGGAGCTATGAGGCTGGAGAAGTTTTACAATGCATTCAGCAACTCACGTTAAGAACAGAGGTGTTGGGCCAATGTGGCAGCACATCTTTAATCCTAGCACTCCAGAGGCAGAGGCAGGCAGATCTCTGAGGGTTCAAGGGCAACCTGGTCTACATAGTGAGTTTCAGGTCAACCAAGGGAACAAAGTGAGATCCCGTCTCAAAAAATCAAAATCCAAAACAAACATACAAAAAAAAAACCCCACGCAGTAAAACCCCAAATGTGTCTGTGACTAAACATGCTGTGTTCATAATTCTCAAGGTTTGGAGCCCCACTGAAATATAGATATAGCACCTAGTAAAAAATAATGTGTTTGTCAAATCCTATGAGTAGATCTGGTTTTGAAGCCAGAAAATGAAAAAAATTTAATGAAGAGAATGTAATTTTTGTAACTTTACTTGTATCTTTTTCTATTTGTGTCTTCAATATTTTATTAGTGTATATTGTAAAAAAAAATAATGTTTTTCACCATACCATATTCATGCATGCATAAAATATACTTCACCTGCACTCCTCCCCTCTCTTCTCCCCTTTGCCTCCTCCTCTTCATCTGCTTCCTTTCCCCTAAAAATTCCCCCCTCTATTTTCATGTCTTTTTGTTTTTTAATGCTCCATAAAACAGAAATCGTGCAATACATGTCTTTCTGGGGATACCTCTATAATGAGTAAAGGAATGTACACACAGTTTTGTCAAAAGCAAGAACAGACATTATCAAGTCCAGGAAATGCTTACTGATCTTCTTCTGGGATCTCAATGGATCTTCTGATAATTGAGTAAGGATGGCGGGGCCCCGTGGGCAAGCACTTGCAACCCGTATGGTTGGCAATTTTAACAGGCACTAACTCGGGCACTGATGTCAGAGGCACTGATATCTCAAAGAGCTACAGCAAAGAAAGAGAACCATGATATAAATTTTATTGCATACTTTTCTCAGCTTCCACCATCTGCATTTTGCCCTTATCCTTTATGGTAATGACTTTAGCAAAGTTATTCATGCGCAGTGGAGTTAGTCATTGTAAGTGGTTTGAAATGCTGGGAGTCAGGAGACAGGAGGGCTTATCTGGTTTGGTCTCCTAAGTGTTTTCCGAATCTGTTCTTTTCACCATCATTAGAGTTCTTTAAAATCCCTGGTCTCTGTTCTTGTTTTTAAAATTGAGTATAAATTGTAAGGATAAACAAAATTAAATCTTTGGCGGTTCTTTGGGACTTGGGTGGATTTGATTATTATTTAAACTATTTACTCATCCCTTCCCAAACCATTTCTATTGATGACAATTTCCTACCTCCTGACATTGAGCTTGTCCATAAAACTTGTTTTGGCCAATAAGATGTTAGCTGTCATGACACAGTACAAATTAGGACCGTGCATGCTTTGCAAGGTTTATTATCTCTTCCTTATGGTATAGCCATGAAATGGATACAGCCCGGAAGCCATGCTAGTCATAGGAAGCAGACTTGAACTCACACAGCACCTTGGAGAAATTTGAACCTCAGATACACAAGAGAGAATAACTTAAAGCCCCTGAGTTTTAGGGCATTTGCTATAAAAGTATTGTGTATGTTGTATGTTACGATCATACCCAGACAGATAATTATAGCTAGTATGCTTATTTCTATGTTACTATATGCCTTCTCTTTTGTACATACTTAATTATTAATTTATTTATCATTTGTAAAATCATTATATTTGGGGGCCTGGAGAGATGGCTCGGTGGTTAAAAGCACTTGCTGCTCGTGCAGAAGACCTGATTTTGGTTCTCAGCACCCATATCAAGTGGCTTACAACACTGGTAACGTCAGCTCCAGGAGATCTGGTGCCTTCTTTTGGCAGTCACAGGCACTGCACTCATGTGGCAGACACACAAGACTAATATAAATAAAAATTTTAAAAAATAATTTAAAAGGCATTATATTTATTCATGATCCTTACATGACAGATAGAGAAAGAGGTACCCAAAGAGCACACACAGGTTTCAAGAATGTTTTCATGAAGTGTAGATGAACTTGAGCTTAATTTTAAGGGACTGTCCACTCAGTCACCATTCCATGCAGTTCTATTTACTTTGGTTCTAATAAGATAGTTGATCACGTGGACTGTACCTTTAAGATAGGAAGTGCCAAACTACATACCCATCTGTTTGGAACAAAAAAATCCTGCTGTGCACTTACACTTGAATAAATTATTTCATGTGAATCATTTGTTGAGTGCTGCAGTCAAAAACTATCTACTAAGTGGAAACAATTCATTCAGGTTGTGTTTATTTAGACTTTTCGACATGTCATGAAAACAAGAACAAGTAAGGGTATTTTTCAGCATAAATTTCATGTTCTTACACAATTCTTCAGTTATCCTCTAGGGAATAGCACGATTATGAATTGAACCCTCTTATGTTATGCAAGCTTGGTTTTACTAACAGTTGATCGTAGCCATACATTATTGTTTCTAATTATCAAATAGGGTCAGATTTCTGATTTCCACAATTCTCCCAAAGGATTTAGGCAAAATTAATGCTACAGTGTCACGAACAGTTTAGATGGTAGAAAGAACAAAATTAAGAAAACTTTAACCTAGTAACAAAACAAATGGGCATTTAGAACATTCCTTGGCATAGATTTATTTGACGCCTATGTAATTGTCTTCTACATGATCATAAGGAGACAAGAAAATGCTAGGTGAGTTGTATTAACACATGAGGAATGTGCAACAGAGGACCAACAGGAATGTGGCTTGATTTCCAATGTTTTGATAATGCATCCATTACATTTTACAAGAAGATGATAGCTGTAGAAAAGAACACTTAGCTACAGGGCAAAAGGTGATATGATTGAGTCACTTGATTTCTCTCATGAGGACTGCAGGATGCTTTCGAAAGTCTTGTGCTGCCTATTGTTCCTTTGTTCTCCATGCTACGGCAGTGATCTAGACATGTTCTCCCTTCCCTGTTGGGCTCTGTGCCTGCAGTTGCTGGCCCCCATGACTGTCTGCTTTGCCTCTCCCAGCACCTGCTTACATTCCATGCCATGCTAATGGTTGGCAACTGAGAAGTCCTCTACCATTCTCCCTGTGTTCTATGCCTGCTCCCTCCTTCAGCCTCTTTAGTTTTAGGGTGAGAGCACACCCCTCCTTTTAGGTGACCCTTGTCACATTTACCCTTCAAGAAACTTTTCTCAGTCTCTCCAACTAAATTAAATACACCAAGACAGCTACATGAGATGGCACAGCTTCCTTTTTTTTTAAATGCCCTGTTATGTACCATCCATATGTACTAATTCTTGATAGTACAGCATTAGGTGGATGATAACTGTTGAGGCTGTGCCGTGTTAGATATTGTGTTACCTCCCTGAGCCTCTGTTTCTTTGCTTGTAAAGGAGGCTGAGATATCCCGCGTGTTTGTTTGGGGAATTAAATGAGGTTTGGCACATAAAGTATTTAGTGCTTGGCAGCAAGGTCAGCGGCAGCGTGTTCATTTCCTCGTACCTGTTTGGAGATGTAGGAGGTGCTTGTGTTCATACACATCACACTCTCTTCGTTGCAGCAGCCTCCACACCGGAAGACATTTACACAGGGGGGCTTGAAGAATGTGTTGGTTGTCTTCCCCAGCTCACTAGCGACTTCTACGCATGTTTCTCTAGGGCTGCATTGGGTCCTCTGCCATTCTTCATCTATAACTATAGGAATAACGTTCATTGGGGCCAGTAGGCAAAATGGCCCTGACATGAAACATAGGCATTTCACAACACACACCCCCACACTCTGTCCTTTTGTACTTGCTTATTTCACTTGGTGGACATTTAAACATGTCTTTTAGAAATGTATTTATTTTATTTTATTTTATTTTATTTTATTTTATTTTATTTTATTTTATTTTATTTTATTTTATGTGTATGGGTATTTTGCCTGCATGTATGTGTACCACATGTGTGGTTGGTGCCTTTGTAGGCTAAAGGAGGACATTGGATCCCTTGCAACAAGAGTTACAGATAGTTGTGAGCTACCATGTGGAAATTGAACCTAGGTCCTATTCACGAGTGACAAGTGATCTTAACCACCAAGAAACCTTTTTAACACTTAGATGGCTATTTTTCTCCATCCTTTAGCCATTGATACCATCACTTCATAAAATATTTTCTTTCCCCTTAGGGGAGAGCACTATACCTTGCATATAGCTACACTGGGGCCATATACAAAGGGTGGCTAATAAGAAGTCAGTGGAACAAGGTGAAGACAAAAAGTGTGAGTGTTGTTCTACTATTTGAAGCCAGGTAGGAGTAGGTTTTAAAATGAGTATCTGTTGCCTATTTGTGTAAGTGCACTGAGACTTGGCAAACACACGAGTGGACATTCCAAGGGAATTACATTTTTCTCCAATCAGACTTTCCACATTTGGAACCATCCAATAGTTTACAGAAGATGATGAAATAAGCCCTTTCATTTTAACAGAAGGAGCAACCCCATGGCCATAACTAATTTGAGGGAAACCAGAAAAATAGAAATACAACTCTAGCGATAAAAAGGGAAATATGGGGCTGGGCAGATGGCTTTTGGGGGAAAGTGCTGGCTGCACAAGTGTGAGGACCTTAGCTCAGATCCTGAAAACCCACATAACAGCTAGGCACACTGATGTACTACGATCCCAGTGCTGGGAAGGCAGCGACAGGTGTCTCTTTGGGACCTGCTGAGCTCCAGTTCCAATGAGAGACCCTATTTCCAAAACTAAGTTGGAGAACGATGACTAAAGAAGACGCTCAGCATTGATCTCTGGCCTTCAGATGCACAAACAGGGACACATCTATCTATATGCATGTGCACACATGCGTGTACCACACACCTGCATGTAAAGAATAGTACATACTTTTCTTGTATAGCTTCGTTTCCTTTTCTCTCACCATTTGTTTCCTTTATTTTGAGACAGAGTCTCACTGCAAAGTCCTGGCTGGCCTGGAACTTGCCATGTAGACCAGACTGGTGGCTTTGAATGCAGAGATCTACCTGCCTCTGCCTCTTGAGTGCTGAAACTAAAGGTGTGCATCATCATGCCTAGTGTTTACCATTTTTAAAATAATTATTTTAATTCTGTGTGTGTGTGTGTAAGAGAGAGAGAGGGTAGAGGAAGAGGGAGATGGAGAGAAAGATAGAGACAGACACAGAGAAAGGAGAGAGGGGAAGAGAGTGCGAGACAGACAGACAGACAGAGAAAGAGGGACAGAGAGAGAAAGAGATACAGACACAGAGAAAGAAGAGAGGAGAGAGTCAGAGAGAGAGAGAGAGAGAGAGAGAGAGACAGACAGACAGACAGACAGA
Source organism: Grammomys surdaster (assembly GCF_004785775.1). Taxonomy (NCBI): domain Eukaryota; kingdom Metazoa; phylum Chordata; class Mammalia; order Rodentia; family Muridae; genus Grammomys; species Grammomys surdaster. Next base: position 2,929,483 of record NW_021604589.1, on the reverse strand, counting down.
CAGACAGACACAGACACACAGACACAGACACAGACACAGACACAGACACAGACACAGACACAGACACAGACACAGACACAGACACAGAGAGAATGTGTCTGCAAATATCAGAGGTGTCAAATTCCCTAGAGCTGGCATTAAAGGCAATTGTCATCTGCCTAATATGGGTGCTAGGAACCCAGTTGGGGTCCTCTGAAAGAGCAGTGTTTGATTGTAACAAGTGAGTTCTCTCCAGCCCCACTCTCAGCGTTTTGTAAATTAGATTTTGACTCTTAATGCTGTGTGTAGCCTCCCTACCATTTTTTTTTTCTGGGGGGAGGGCAGGAGGAGTTGCTTTCAGCTTGTCACAGATGGAACTGCAGACTATGTTATACTAGGAATGTGTTGAAACTCTTTTGTAGTAAGCAGCTTTAACACTAACCTCTGCTGATCCCCAGTTCCTGGTGGCCATGCCCTGTACAAGCTCCCCTCCTTTTTTTGTGCTGATGAGAGCCAGTGGTTGGCTTTTTGTGAAGAGAACACAGCAAAGCAGGATGCTACTACCTAGGTGCTTAGGTTGAAACTATTTTCTCACTTTGTTTCTCTCCTGCGCCCACCTCTCTTTATCCTCTCTTTTTTCCTCCCCACTTCTTTTCTCACCAAGGGCCACTTTTAAAAAAGATTCATTTCACTTTTATTATGTGTATGTATGTGTGTATGGGGCGGTGCACATGTATGTTGGGGTGGGGTGCACGTGAGTGCAGAGCCCTCAGATACCAAAAGAGGGTAACAAATGCCCAGGGAACTGGAGTCCTGAGTGGTTGCAAACCACTAGGAACCAAACTTGGGTTATCTGCAAGAGCAGTATGTCCTTTTAATCTCCACACCACCTTCCAGCCTGAAAGTCAGTTTTGAAGCTACCTCAAATGGTGGGCTCTGGCCAACAGCCACTGAAGAAAGAGGCCCTTCACAGTCCAAGTGCCTGTGTGGAACTTAATCTTGTAAATAATTGAATGAACTTGCAAGTACATTGAGATGCTCAGAGCCCAGACCAAGACCAACCTTGACTGTAGCCTCCAGAGAGACCTTGAATCAAAAGAAAAAAACCAAACATCTTGGCGATGCCTGTATTTCAGATCCACAAAGGCATGAAAATAAAAATATCTGTTTTACAAGTAGGGTGATACCTGAAGAATGTTTCTGTACACTGTCTTTAAAATTATGTATTGATAGACCTGGAGAGATGGCTGAGAAGAGTGCTGGCTGGGACCCACATTTGGTTCTCAGCATCCATACAGATGCTCACATCTCTTAACTCCAGTTCTGGTGGATCTGATGCCCTCTTCTGGCTTCCATTGGGTACTGCACACAAGTGGTACGCAGACAAACATACCAGCAAAACACCAATACAAACACATAATATAAAATGAACATTTAACTAAAGGAGGGGCTATCTGGAGACCATTCCACCTGGGTATCCATCCCATGTGCAGTCACCAAAGGTAGATGCTGATGTGGAAGTCAGGAAGTGCATGCTGATAAGAGCCTGATATGGATGTCTCCTCAGAGGTCTTCAAGAGTCTGACATATTCAGAGGCAGATGCTCACAGCTAACCATTGAACTGATCATGGGGTTCCCAATGGAGGAGTTAGAGTGAAGACTGGAGGAGCTGAAAGGGTTTGTGGCCCCATGAGGAGAGCAACAATACCAACCAACCAGAGCTCCCAGGGTCTAATCCTCCAGCCTGGGAGCACTTAGGGAGGGACCCATGGCTCCAGCTGTATATGTAAGGGAGGATGGCCCTGTCGGGCATAGGTGGGAGAGGATGTCCTTGGTCCCATGAAGGCTGGATGCCATGTGTGGGAGAATTCGAGGGTGGGGAGGTGGGAGTGTGGGAGGGAGAAGGGGGTACATCCTCATAGAAGCAGGAGGAGGGGGGATGGGATAGGGGGTTCCTGGGCGGGGCGGGGGAGGAATGGGGTAAGGGGATAACATCTGAAATGTAAATAAAATATCCAATTAAAAAAATAAAACAAACATTTTAAAATTTCTGATGATTAAGTTATCCTCAGGCAGTATTTAATTATTTAATTAAATATTATTTATTATTAATTTAATTAAGTATTTACTGGGGATGCTATTTCAATTGCTACTATTAGTCATAAATCTTTGGAGGAAGTAACTTATGAAAACTCCCTTGTTTCAAATGCTATTTAAATGTTACTTTCTACTTGCTTTTTGCCTTTAAAGTTCTAAGTTTTAAACGTTGGAGAAGATTACAATCGACCAATGGCACTGAGTAAGGTTTCATAAGGTCAATGTTCTTTACTACTGCCCAGGGAATTACCCTGAAATCCATGAGAGGAGTAGATAACAAATCATAATTGGTGTGACACACTTATTTGATTATCCCCTGCTTGTAACTTAGTGAATAACTTCAGATAATCCTCCATATAATTAGGAGGGAAAGCATGGAGGCTGCAAATTCTCCAATTTTTGTGGCTTTCTCCTTATAAAATGTCAACCTGGCTGACTTTTAAAAACCACCGAGTAGTGTTTTTATGGTAAGGATTGTCTCCAGGGAGCATCTGTACATTCCCCTCGGACCTTCAGACTGGTAATCTTGTCAAAGCCTGTGCTCTCCAGATGTGCTTGGTTTTTGTGAAGTCCAACTTACTTGACACACAGTCTCATGCATGAACACAAAGGACCTTCTTCACACTTACACTGCTGTGGGATTCCTTTATCTAAATATAACTTTCCCCGTAGCCAAATCCTGTGTGTATGTGTGTGTGTGTGTGTGTGTGTGAGAGAGAGAGAGAGAGAGAGAGAGAGAGACAGAGAGAGAGAGAGATTGCAAAGAAACAAAGAGAACTGTAACTATTTTAAAAGGATACTTTTTCTTAAGGATCAACTGAAATTAAAAAATAAATGTACTCATGTATCATGAAATCATATTTATATCTATAAGGCTAAGTCTAACAATGACTCTGGTTTCTTGAGTTGTTTTGATATGTCATCAGAGAGGTAAAGGCATAATCAAGGTCACACAACTTTATTTTAAAACATCTCACTCATTGTGGCATAATATGTATAAACAGCTGTCTTATAAAGAGTCTGTTTCTCAATCTGGATATCATTAAAATGGTATAAATGTACACCACATGTCCATCCCCACCCCTACTCCAGGAAGCAATTTAGAAGTATAATGGTTCCTTGATGTCTATGAAAGACTGACTCCAGGACACCTTACAGATACTAAAATCTTTGAGTTACCAAGTCCCTTATATAAAGTGGGCTAGAATTTGTAAATAGCTCACCAACATTTTTCTGAACACTTCAAATCATGTCTAGATAGCTTCCAGTAACCAATAAAATGCACATATGCCATATGAATAGTTGTTTCAGCACGTTGTATGCCAAGAAAAGGTCTGCATATGCTCAGTAAACATGCATTTCCCGTAAGTATGTGTGATTGGCTGAACCCAAGCTGTGTGTGGGTCGGGGAGAGAACCTGAGGATACAGAGGTTGACTATATGTTATTTTCTACTTGTAAGCCTTGATTATTTCATGTCAAAAAATGTCTTTGTTGTTTTCTGAGTAACCATTACTATGCCTCACCTTTCAACATCTCCCTTTCCGCTTAAAAAAAAAAAAACCCCACAGGATTTTGAAGAGAAAAAAATCTATAGCTTAACGGTTGGTTTTTCTCTGTCTGCATAGCAATTGAAAACTCCTTGTTGATAAATACCTGAGGTTCGTTTGCTCTTAAGCAAACATGTTTTTCCCCTCACTAAAATTAATTTTTCTGTATTTGCTTTGCCCTCAAATTTCTGAGTTAAATTTATTTTGATAATTTGAATGTCCTTGTGTTATATGCAGATATAAAAATCATACTAAGTATACTTCTTTGTGGAGTAGACACTTAAAAATCAGAATTCTTGAGCTGGCAATCAGAATTCTTGAGCTGGCAAGATGGTTCAGTGGCTGAATATGCTTGCTGCCAAGCCTGAAGACCTGTGTTGGAATCCTTGGCCCCACAAGGTGGAAGGAGAGAACTGATTCCTGAAATGACCGGTTTCTTTATTTTTTATATTACATCAATTTATTTATGGAGGGCCCACGTGTCTGAGAACCATTCCCAACTTTATTCAGTGAAGCATCTTGTCACAAAGTCAACACCCTTTTGACCCCCACTGATACATAACTATGCTGCTCAAACGTTTGGAAGAACTTGGTGCTGGTGTCACTATCTGATAAGGAAAGAGAAAACCACTCTACTCATGCACCTACCTTTTAGTGTTTCAGTGTCATAGAATGTTGCCGCAAATCTGGTGGAGCGATGGGATGTTGAGCGAGAGTCCATACTGGCAAGACTTTTGAGCTTCAACCGGCATCGCCACAGCTTCCAGTCCTCAGAGTGCGCGATTTGCAGCAACTCCTCCAAACTAGAAGCTGCTCGGATCTGTTGTTCAGAACGTTCCAACACGGACCGGGATGATCGCTCAAAAGAAAAATCCTAATTAAGAGTGAGTTACAAAAGTATCTTGATAACCATAGTTGCTAACAGTTTAAACTATAGACCATCTGAAAAGAAAATAGTTGAGGTTATTCTGATGTGGACTTGTGTCTGGAAAAAAAACAGTGTTTAATGGTGGAGTTTGAAATGCTGGGTCTACTTTCTTACTTTCTTTCTTATTCAGGAAAAAAAAAGCACACATAATGTAGGTTAAAGTCTTTGTGGTATTAGTCACATAAACCCAAACTACAGTGAGCAAGGTCCTTAGAAGCCAAGAGAAATGTAGACACAGCAACGCCACATGAAGATGGAGAAGGACATGAAGTGATGACACCACAACTCAGGGAGTTGCTACCAGAAGCAGATGAGGCAATGCTTCATGCCAAAAGAATTTGACACCTTGATTTGGGGGATTTTGTTGTTGTTCTCAGTACCAAATTTATGGTACTTTGCTACTGCAGCCACAGAAAAGCAGCAGAGATTCTTCTATTATACTAATTTTGTGACAACAGCCACTGATTTCCTAGTATATGCTGAAATCTCACTGTTTCTCTACAGGAGTGTCTGATTTGCAATGGCTAATACAGTGCAACTAGACTAGATGGGTATATTTGTGGGGTCCCAAGTCAAGAAAAGATTTTTGATATGTAATTTCTTGTTCAAATGTAGGGGCTTAGTTATATGAAATAATGATGCATACATACAGCTATATACTATGCCATCAAAACCATGAAAACCAATGGAGCCCATTTCCTACTGTAGTTTCTCCCTCAAGCACTGGGGATCAGTCTTTGGGCTTTGTACATGCTGGGAAGGTACTTTGCCAACTAAGCTATCTCCCAAGTTCTGGAGCTGAGTTCTTGATTGCTTCTCTTTCCCAGACTCAGATCTATCAGTCCTGCAGCTTTAACTTTATGGTTCCATAGTTTATCAGCATTTTCCACTTAGATTGCCTTACGTGTTTGTTTACCATTGTTTTCTTAACATTTATAGTCCATGAACTAAAAAAGTCTCAAAATATGTATCGTCAAGGTTATGCCTTTTGTTGTTGTTCTTGTTCTTGTTTTGAGGCCAGTGCTCATTTTGTAGCCAAGGATGGTCTGGAAATTGTGATCTTTCTGCCTCAGCTTCTAAAGTCCTGTGTGACTGTGCCTGGCTAAAGCCACCTCAGCCATTTTATCTAAGTTCAGATGGGAATATACACATGCATGTATGTACGTTTTTGCCTGGGGTAGGAGAGTATTAAATATATTTGTAAGCTTTAGGAAAGGTGTTATTTGGACCCCGTATGAAGATATAAAAAGACCACCCTTGGAAACAGGTGAGCCGCAGGAGCTGTGTGGCTCTGTAGAGAGCAAGATTGCCTCAGAAGGTCAGAGAGATTATCTTGGTGGTTTCTCACATCCCTCTAGAGTTGGAAACAAGGACATTTTTGTCAAGGGAGAGAAGGAAGCTTAGCGAGCACAGCTGGAGTGTGTGAGCAGGGTGGTGAACTTGAGGAGCATGGTCCAGCTTCTTTAGTTGAGAACCCTGGAGACAAATCTGAACACTTGCTCATTTCCATGACAGCCCTTACACTTAATGATCCTAATGTGCCAGTGGCCTCTCTTTGCCTGACTAATCCCCTCCTCTTTCTAGTTCTATGGAAAAGCTACCTCACATCGATTCGATCTTCAAGATAAAAGGGTTTGACAGCATTGCTTCAATAAGCTAGTGAAGAAGACTAACATATACTTTAAAAAAAGATTATTAAGTTGGGCTCAGTGTATGTGTGTGTGTGTGCACATCTGCATGCTTATGCATGCTTATGTGTATAACAATAATTACAGAAGAAGAGACCATGAATTTAAGGAGTAGGGGAGAGTCAGAGAGAACTGGATGGGGGGAAGGGAGAGGTGAAAATAATATATGTACAAGTACTCATGATGAACTCCTCTAAAATTTTAGAATAAAAATTATTATATTGTACTTTGATGAAAGAATTTTCATTTATGGATGTAAAATTTCATCTAATACCATCCTTGGATAAGGTTGATACATGGCTTCATACTTTTTACAGGTCTCAATTCGATTTCAGGATCTTTTAAAAAAATCCTATGTTAAAAACCTTAGGATGAAGTAGTAATCCTGCAGATTGAATTAAAATAGTGAATGATGTGAAGACTAAATAACTCCTATGACTGGTTTCTTTGTAAAACCACAACATTGACTTACATACGCAAAGCTATTGAAAGCCTACTTAGTCTGCTAACTGAAAACCTAGTGTGAAATAACCGAGAAATTGGAAACACTCATTTTATAATTCTAAATGGAAACACTAACGACTCAAAAAAAAAAAAGCAAGTCATTTATCTAGGGCATACATTTGGGAAAGGCTGGAAATGGATCTCAATCATCATTCTACACTGGTGGATGTTTGTGTAATCAACTTTATATTATCCGCACGCGTAGGAGAGAGCTCAACATCAAAGTGTGACTATCGTCCCACACACCTAAACCTTTGATTGCAGAACTTTTGCCAAAGGAGTTGCTCTTTACTTCTTCCAGTTCTCTGGTACAAGTGCTATTCAAATCTAAACTGATTAAAATCAGCCAGCAAGATGAGAGGACGAGAGACAGCATTCCCACGTCTCTGCTTCTTATTAGAGTGGTGGCCTTGGTTCTGTAATTAGTTCAAGACTGTTAGAGATTCTCCTCTTAAATAACAAATCATTCTCTGATGGTTTTTAGCTACCAGAGAGCAGTTTTTAAAGCACAGGGTTGAAGGTCTCTGCAATACTACTTTGTCATCATATAAATATTACTATACATAGAGCAAAGCTGGTTCTAGAGACCTAGGTGGTTACATTCCTAACAGGTCACCAAGATATCACCACACTGTTGTTTGCTTTATTCCCTCTTGGGAAAGATTTGGAGCACAGGTTTCCAGACTTGCCTTCACCTTGAATGCATGTGGGAAAAAGCTTCAAAAAATACTGATGAATTGACCTTATAATCAGAGTTCTATTTTACAGGTTTGGACCATAATTTCAAAAGAAGAAAAAGAAAGAGAGGGAGGGAGAGGGAGGGGAAGGGGGAGGGGGAGGGAGAGGGAGAGAGAG
>NW_021604589.1:2888833-2921782 GCF_004785775.1 Grammomys surdaster | reverse complement strand
AGAAAGGTAGGTCCCTGACACAGCAGCCTGGTAGGCTAGGACCCAGAGGCTGGACAGTACAGGGACCTAGGATAAAAAATGATATTCTGCTATACTCATAGATTGATCCCTAGCCTATTGTCATCAGAGAGGCTTCTCCCAGCTATTGGTAGAAACAGATGCAGAGACTACAGGTTCCAGAGTCACACCGCACCAAGGTCTAGGACAACTCTGAACGTGGCCGGAGGGGGTGCGGCCGGGGAGGACGAAGATTTGGGGCTGGGCTCTGCCTGGGCAAGCCTGACTTTCAACAGCACCAAATGAATGCTGGAGAGTATCATGTGGGCGGTGGGCGCACAGGCACCGGGACGCTGGATGCAGGATGTAGGGGAGGCTGGAGATAAGGGACGCGCGAGGGGCGGGGCCGATAGTAGTCTAGGCCACGCCCACTTGCGTCACAGATTGGAGGCAAGTGGTCAGCCTCTCGGACTCCACCCCTCTGCCGCCCCCCCCAACCCCCGTGCGCTTGGGGACCTCTCCTGAGCCGGTACCTTACTTAGCAAAGCGCGGGGAGGAGAAGGGGCCGGTCCCCCCCCACACACACACTGCAGCACTGAGACACGAGTCTCCTACCCTACCCCGAACCCTGGGGCAGGGGCAAGGGGCCCATTCCTTGTATCTGACTGGACTCTCCTGCCCCGCAGAGGCCTCCAAAGCCTCCAGTCCCCTCACCCAGCCCCCTCCCTGGTCCCACTAGTCTGGTTTGGAGGGAGGAGTGTCTCCTTTCTTTTCCCTACAACCTTGTCTTTCCTGCCCTCTGTCCTCAGTTTTAAGCCCTTCCCTACTTGTCTGCGTTTTTTTCTGTCCCATGGTCGTCTCTTTTCACTCTGCCCTCCCTTGTTTCTTTAGTTTGTTTGTTTATTTTTGTTCAGTGTCCATGTCTCTCCTGAGTCCCTGTCTTCACCATCTTCAGGGAAGGTCCCAGTGAAGGACCAGACTCTTTCCTCTTCCTTCCTAGTCCCCACAATGAATCCCCACAAAAATAAAAACCTAATTCCCCTGCCGGAAACGGGACCCTCTGCAGCACAGAACTAAACTTTTTTCTGTGTCTGAGGTGGCTATTCATATTCATTCAATCAAAATTATACTTTCTAAAGAGTTTTAGTCACAACAGAACAGCAAAATATTTTTTCTCTCTCCTGAAATAATTTTTATTTAAATGTTGAATTTTTTTTCAAAAAGTAATACTCCAACATGCCAGTGCTATCTATAGTTATTTGGTGAGATCCAGTTAATGGTGAAATAAACTTTGTAGAAATTACAGTATTTTGGGTTGTGAGACTAGCTTTTAATGGCTGAGCCATCTCTCCAGCCACTTCAGGATGGAGGTAGAAACCTAGTGCAATGGAAACTCCCAGGAATCTATGAAGATGACCCCAACTTAGACTCCTAGCAATGGGGGATATGAATCCTGAACTGGCTACCTTCTGTAACTACACAAATTTGCAAGTATAGGTATTGGGACACTAACCCACCCACCAATCCTTTGACCTCCATTTTTTTACTGCTGTCAAGAAGTGCTGGCTTAAAGGTAACACAGAAGTTGTGGGAGTGGCTAAGTAATGACTAGTCCAACTTGAGGGAACCAGGAAGGGTCCAGGAAAGGGAACCCATGTCTGACACTACCTGGAAGGCCAGGAGGGCCAGGAGCCACAGAGGCTGGATAATCTAGAGACCTATGATAGGAGTGAACACAACTGGCAATCAATCAATCAGTGAAATGATTCCTAATGATACTTAGCTATACTCTTATACCAGAGCCTAGCATACTCACCATCAGAGAGGCTTCACCTAGCAATCGATGGAAACAGATGCAAAGATCCCTAGTCAAACATTAGGCAGAGCTCAGAGAATCCTGCAGAAGAGGGAGAGGAAGGATAGGAGGAGCCAGAGGGCTCAAGGACACCAGGAGAACATGGCCCACAGAATCAACTTACCAGGGATCATAGGGGCTCACAGGGACAGAACCAACAATCCGGGAGCCTGCATGGCACTGACCTAGGTCCTTTGCATATATGCTACAGTGTGCAGCTTAGTGTTCTTGTGGGACTCCTAACAGTAGGAGCAGGGGCTGTCTCTGATACTATTTTTTGCCTGCTTTGGGGATCCTTCTCTTACTGGGTTGCCTCATCCAGCCTTAATACGAGGGGAGGTGCCTAGTCTTATTGCAACTTGATATACCATGTTTTGTTGATATCTCCAGGAGGCCTGCCTTGTTTTGAAGGGAAACAGATGAGTGGATCTGGGGGAGAAAGGAGTTGGGAGGGAAAGACTGGGAAGAGAAATTGCAGTTGAGATGTAAAATATGAGAGAAGCATAAATAAACTTTTAAAAAGAAATTATAGTATTACTTAACAGTTTCAGGCATTAAAATAATCCATTATACAGGCCAAAGTGAGCTCCCCAGAGGTTGGTAAGACATAAAAATGACTAAGACATCTTTATTTTATAAAAAGCATCATATCCACTCATGTGCTTGGCACATGGAAGACATTCCACACATGTTTACTGAGCTGAATGTACAGCTTTCCTTCTCCCAGGGAGAAAGGGTTTCCTGAGCAACTCACTAAGACAGTATCTGACCAGAGTATTTTTGTCATCTTTCTATAGCACCAAGATGAAAATATAGGTAGGGCCTCTGTAGGCTTTCAGAGATTAAAAACAAGGGAGTGCTGAAGTTGTGCATAGACACTGTATGGCTAGATGCTGCTTTGTGTAGCTTTCTGTGACCATCAGGATGAAATAATGGGATAAAGTCACTTCACTTCCTAACTTTGGGTTTTCGAAGTGAACTCCCTGTTGAAGGCCTAGAGCTGGAAGGACGTTTCTGGATTCTTCGACACAGTCGTGTAAACCTTATCCCATGCTCACAGTAAAATAAAAGGATAAATACATTGCCTTAATAATGCTTTTGGATTTTATACAAATCATGAAACCAGGTGAGCCATGGTGACAACCAGAGATTGTCCAGTGTTGTCTTTCACCTAGCCATCTCAGAATCCTCCAAGACTAGTCTATCAACCAGCCAATAAATACAGTGTGATAGGCTTTGCAAAGTGGTGGTAGGAACACTGCAGCAAACAAAACAATGAAACACTCCTCTGCTGAACAGCCATCCTCATGGTGAGGGTGGAATCAACAGGGACAAACAGACCACAAATTTCAGTCACAGATGTATTCCATCAATAAAATAGAATAGTGTAATGACACTGAATCTGATGTGTAAACTGTGACCCATGAGCCACAGGGTGCAGTCTGTTTTTGAACAGCCTGTGAGTTAAGCAGGATCTCTTGCATTTTAAATGTTTGGAACTAATGAAAACAAGGTTACCTGGTGCATAAAATTCACATAAATTAAAATTGTAGCATCTCTAAAGTTCTAATGGACCTCACCCCACCCTGCTACTTTTCGAACCATGACAACTGCACTTCTGACCTCTGTTCACCTTCCAGCAGTTATTCTAGTTTTCTTGCTCATCCTCAGGACATCCAAGCTCCTCCGTCTTTAGCCACTACCCTGAGGGTGGCCTCTGCCTCATTCAGTTCTTGCAGTACTATGTACAGACATAAATGACTTAAAAGAATCTCCCTCTTGATCACATGCATCCTGTGCCCCCTCCTTCACTTGAGCGCTTTTCATTATTATTGTCCCTGATATATCATAGATTGCATATTGTCCACTTCCACTAAGCACAATCAAAATACACATTCCAAGGGAGCTGAAATATTGGTTTATTTCTTGCTGCATTCTCAGATCCTAGACACAGTAGATAGTCAATAACACCTGATGAAAATAAATAATGAATTATTAAATATTGGAAAGTTGTAATGAGAGGTTCAGGAGCGTCTTTATGGGTTAGGACATCTCAACAAGCCAAAGCCTTCATGATGTTGAAGATGCTTCAGGCTTTATTTTGATTTATAATGCTCTAGTATCTTAGTAGGACCATAAAAACCAAAAACAAGAGAGAGAAAAGTGGATTTGCCACCATAAAAGCAACCCAAGCAGGAAGGCTAATTTTATTGCCATCTCCTTTCACCTCAATTCATTCCCAATTATGCTAAACTCCCACCCTCTGTTCATATCACATGATAAAAAAGAATTATTTGGGCTGCAGAGATGGCCCAGTGCTTAAAAGTATTTACTGCTGTTGGAAAGAACAGGAGTTTGGTTTCCTGTCGGGTGGTTAACAGCTTCCTGTGATTCCAGTTCTTGGGGATATAGCGCCCTCTTGTGGCCTCTGCAGGCTCTCACACTTATGTGTACATACCCGGACACAGATAAGCTTAAAATAAAACAAATATCTAAAAGAAAAAAAAAAAGAGTTGCCCTAAACATTACTCAGGAAAAATTTTATTGTCCTTTGCATTCCTATTTCTCTACTACCTTTGTGGGAATACTTGTGCCTGAGAGTTCCAGATCTTTTTACTAATAGTGCTTTATGGGTTCATTGTTTTTATTTCACAAGTTATCTTTGTGACAAGCTTATATCAACATTTTAGTCACAGGTGTTAAAAATTAATAAGGAAGTGTTACACATAGGATGTAAGAGAAGGTTCTAGTGTATCTTGGGTATCATAATATGTTAGAATGATGTAAAAGCTACAACAAAACTCATGGTGAAACAGAAAAATCGCTAAGATCTCATTGGTTCATCTGACTAAGAACAAAGCCAGCAAACTCTCCCATATATGACTTTATGACTTTGTGAGTGAGAATGGGGTAGGTAGGAGGAATGGGTTTGCTTTCTGGAATTAAAGATGGAAGGTAGTACCCATCAGCCTTATCCATGCAAATTACTTCTTAGACAGTTTCAAGAGAAGGCAAATGGCACAATAGTGAAGAAGTCCTGTGGGCCATGTGGATTTGGGGCTTATTCAAATCTCATGTGGCACTGAATGACTCTACCATCTATAGGCATTATAAGTGAGGTGGCTTAAACGATAGTATAGAGCAAAGCTAAAGAAGAAAGAAACTCTTCCAAAAGAGTTCTGAGAGCTACCATGACCTAGAATGACTCCTCTGCTGCTGTACTGACAGATCCTCATTGCTCAGTGGAAAAAAAGTCTATAGATACTACCTTTACCTAGCATCTTATAATGACTCCCAACATACCTGGTGACAACAATTATTTATTAAAGCAGCAAGAAGTCATGCTGGAGAGGTTATTGCAAATGGCAAAGCATAAAGCTGTTGGGAATCATTTAGTAAGTATCTAGAGGGTACAATAGTATGGTTAGATCTATAACCTAGGCTGTTGTGAGGTGCCTACCTTAGAAAACTATCTCCCTTCATTTCAACTGTATAAAGAACTTGAGAAAACAGAAACTGAAATACATCCCACATCTAGTCAGTAATCTGATTATATTAATGGAACAAGCCCAGGCAGGGTTTTTAATTTAAAAATTTTTAAGATTTATTTATTTTATGTATCTGAGTACTTTTTCTGAATATATGTATTGTGTCACACTTGTGCCTGGTGTCCACTCAGGTAAGAAGGGATCAGATCCCCTGTAACTGGCCTTATGGAGCCACTGAGAACTGAACCAGGGTCTTCTGCAACAGTAAGAAGTGCTCTTAACCACTGAACCATCTCTCCAGATCTTTGTTTCGCAAAGAAAGTATTAAGATTTTGGAAAAAAATTTGCCTCAGCTCACATGTTCAAAGCAATGTTGACCCCAAACAGCTAGTTTTCCAAGTATAAGCTGAAAGGCTAGAGCAAAATTAGGATGGCTTTCACTCAAATGACATTTGTCCTGGAAACTTGTAGCTATCTACATTCTTATAGTAGAAAAAAATAAACACAGATTCATAGAAGAGTACCACAGTCACTACATGTCTAAGCTGAATAAACAGGATAATTATTTAAGCTAAGAAGTTAAGTTCAGATTAGGAGGAAGAAGCAACCTGGAAATAGATTTAGCATCATAGTTATTCTGGAACAGATGTGGTCAGAAAAGGGAGAGTGGAGAAAAGGATGCTCTTATAGATTCAGTACTTAGGAGAACACATGATGATTTGTATAACAAATGACATATTCTTATATGCGAAGGCAAAAACTAATCAAGTACCAGTATCCTAAACTATTCCTACCCTGAATATGTCTCTATGATACATTTTAATTTAAATAAGAAAAACACCAACTTTAATAGATACCTTTGATCTTGTTTTCATTTAAAGAGGTGTGGGGGGAAGAGACTATATAAATCAAAATTATGCGTGTCATTATGTTTCATCACCCAGTAATGTGCATCCTCAAACTTCTATTTAATTACAGGCAGCACTTCATATAAGAAACAATGTAATTTAGCTGGGGGCCAGGTAGCTGTAAACTCACTAGATGTAGCTTCCTTATTTTTCAAGGGAAAATATAAGGGCATGGAAGAAGAACATTGAAAGGCATGTTAGTAAACACACATTGCACATCTGCCATCTGTTAGGGCATGTTTTCTATCACATGAAAATCCAGTCGGTTTTTCCTCACTGCCCCATTCAAGAAACTAAAATGGAAGCAGTAAATTTAAAACTTCAATGTGCCCAGGACACAGAGGATTCTGGTAGCTGTGTCTATAAAAGAGTAAATTCCAAACAGGGACAACTTCACTGGGGCGTAGGGTTGAAGACTGGTGTTAATGAAATGTCGAACAGCATCATGCTGAAGTAGAAAAGGCTTCTGTATAGCAGCCTGAATCTTTCAAGCTTTGAGAGTCCAAAATACACGTGGCAGAAAGGACATTTCTCAGCTCTACCTGACTCCCACCAGCCTTGATATTGGACCTCAAAGTCAGGCTGCAGGGAAAAGGGGATCCACTTTTGAGTATAGCTGACAGGGTGAAGACTGTCAATGGCGCCTGTTAGTCTTGTCCCATGAAACCTGGATGCAGAATTACTACCTGTTTATGGACTATATGCATATGGTGCTTCCCATGTAAAACAGCTCACATCCTCATGAACTAACTTTCCCCTCTGGGGGGTGATATGCTCCCCTCTATTGAAAATGCAAGCCACAAAACTCAAGCCCACATCTGATTTTTGTCTGTTCAGAGCCAGAGATTTCTATATCAGTCATGAATTAGTAGCATTCCAGTCAAAACAATTGCATCTGAGTCTGAGTCCTTTTCAAAACTAAAAAGGCTTGAAAGATACAAAACATGGAGTGAAAATGTTATTCTAGCAGTCAGTAGGCCCCTAGTTCGTCCTTTTTGCATGGTTCTCCATGTCTTGGGCTGTCCTTGATGCTTGCTCACAGAACCAAAGATTTGCTGACTGCTTAACCTTAGACCCATTTTTTTTTCTAAAGCAGAAGCACAGAAAACAAAAACAAACCCCAAGAAAACATTTTTTTTCCTGGATAGTAGCAATTGGTAATTGGTAATGAGCAAAACCAGACAGAAAACATCCATGAAAAACATTGTGATTTTCAATTTACAGAAGAAATTACTCAACATTGCTGCTCACAACCAACCTACAAACCAATGGCCCACAGAATTGTGTGTGTCATGAAGGCGAATCACAGCTTCATCAGAAAACCATTGTGCCATCTGCAAGCACAACTGGGAGCAAACTGGTTCCTTGTCAAAGATTTCCAGAATGCTCATGTTCTATCCCCATTCCAAACATATCCACTAAATAAAAATAGCCGTCCAAATTTTCATCCACAGGCATATTGTCAAACACTCATGGCAAGAAACTTATTAAGCTCCCCAAATAAAGCAGTCATTAACACACGCAGGCTAAGAATAGGTAGGCTTTTAGACTGTTTCAAAAACAATGAGGGCAAAGGACTTTTTCTTTGAAAGTCAATAAAGAGAAAATAGTATGCAAAACCAAGCTCACCTACCTTCACTGCTCCGTGTTGACTATTGAAGCCCTGCACCAGGCACATGTAGAACATCATGAAAATATTCACAACTGCCCATTCTCCATACATTTTGAATATTTTAAATGTCTACTGATGACTAAGCAGTGGTTTCCAGGCAGCTACTGAAAAGTGTTGCAAAAGGCATTCTCCAGAAGCAAAGTTTGAAGCCCCAAAACTTTACATGGAAAAAGAAATCACATGATCAGTTGTAATCAAAATCCAATGAAATGACTCGAGTTAGTCAAGGGACTCCCTTGCTGTCATACACAATCTTAGTATGGGAGAAAAAGATGAAAAATATTTCAAAGTTTCCCGCTGCAAAAATAATCAGGAGGTGGCCATGTCTTCCACTTGAAGCTAGAAATCACTCTATAGACATTTCTTATACAGAAAGTTGAGGAAGAAAAAAAAATCCCCACCGTATAGGCTCTAGGTTCTAGCTGCTTTATAAGGAGGTGGTATGACCACAGACACTTGCAGCTACAGCAGGCTGGAACCCAACTACAGATTAAAACTTTTTCACAAGCTTCAAGGAAGTCTGCTGGAGCATATGTCTCAAATCTGACAGAGTTTGGCAGAAAATGCTGAGAAGTCTTGGCTGGAATCCTGCTGTGTTCCTAGCAATAGCAGGGCAGTTTTAAAAGCTGACTCACATGGTCAGGACTGCTGTGTTTTTAAAAGCACATAGCCTGTAACATGAAACCCAGAACACAGTTCTGATGGCTGGGATGGCAGATGGACTGCAATAGGGAGGGCTTTAGATGCTCAGATATCTGCTGTCAGTGGCACAGAAAGCAACAAAAAAATGCTTTAAGAAAAACACAAAGGGCAGAGAATAAAAAGGCATCTACTCACATATAAAAAAGCACATGAAGATAGCAATTATTTTTAATAGGTGCTTAATAATTTCCATCAAATGAAGAACATTGATTTTAAAAAACAATTAAAATAATTTGCATATATCAGGAAATATCTTACATATAATACTACCAGTTTTTATTGTTTGTATCTTTCCTTTTTAAATTAGTTAAACCTGTTCTTTGACAATTTCATACATGAATATAATGCATTCTGAAGACTCATTACAAAAAAAACTTTTCATTTTAATGTGGAACTCTATTTTTTATTTTTGCATTTTCAAGACAGGGTTTCTTTATGTAGCCCTGGCTATCCCAGAACTCACTCTGTAGACAGATGGGCATAGAAATCAGAGATCCCATTTCTCTGACTCTCAGAGTGCTGGGATTAAAGGAATGCACCACTACATTCAGTTTAATGTGAAATTCTTCAGAAGTACCAGCTAAATCAGCTCTGGAAATTGAATATACTGAATGGTCAGTCCATCCAAGAGTCAGCACTTCAGCTCTTCATAGGTTTCCAATCTTTGACTTCCAGGTTTTGGCCCCCTCAAAACCATTTTTTGCATTCCTGAAATCAAGAATGGCCTCAGAAATTTCCTCATTGGTATTCATCACAAATGGACCTATGGCAGAAAGACATTCATGAAGTTGTAGGTGATAACATGTTCTTCTACCACTAGAAATGGTATGTATTTCTATAGCTCCTCAGTTAAAACAAAATCTAGGCATAGCTGGGCATCAATAGCCCATTTTCATACTGTTCAGTCATACAGGACTGGAATTTGAGTTTTGTGGCTAGGACTATAGGATTACATGTTATCACTCAAACCAGACTTAGATAAACAGGATTGAGACTCACTGTCTACTGAAGGTTCTTCACCAGTAATGACAATCCCTAACTCAGCACATTCTTTATAGTTGTTTGTAGAGCCTGAACTGATGTCAGGACCTGAACCAACCTGATATTATAAAACTAGCTAGATTGTAGCAGAGTTTTGGTCTCTGTCTAAGCAGTGAACAAGGCTATGCCTTTCTGGGATGATTCTAAATCTATTTTTGAAAACTAATGGAATTTTCCATACAACAAACAGAAGTCTTAATTGCTTCCAAACAACTTCCACATTTACATTTTTTTTGTAGTTCTCCAGAAGATACCTCCATTTACCCTATAGGAACCACAGATTAGGTCAAGTATTTAAGTTTGGCTAGTTTCTCTTTCCTGTCATGAGTCACTATCGTGCACTTGCAATTAAAGGGATTTTTGTTTTTATGTAAACTTTTTTATGCCTCTATTGTTTTATCTTTCATTTCCATCATAATTTCTCATTCCTCCACCATTCCAAAAGATACATTATACTAGTGTGACCATCTTCTTGCCAGGGATCACCAACACCATAGCTTTAATAAATTTTGCTAATACACTTCAAGTCAAGAAGCATTTTTTTAAAAGAAATATTTCTTAGTGTCAACCATTTTTTTTAATTCATCAAAGGGCTAGGGAAAGGACACTTTAGATTTTATCAGTCAAACAGATCAAATACTGGGTCAAGGACTCACTTGCTACACATAATAATTTTTCCATAGTTTGCCCAGGTGGAGCCACACCATTCTATGCCACAATTCTTTCTGTAGTATGTATCTATATCCTATTTTTGTCACCATACCATGTCTCCCAGTCTTATAAACTGTTCTTGGGTCACCTAGGAAGTTATGGGGAACAGAGGAAGCCTTGGCTGAATGTGTATTATTGAAAAGAACCAATGTCTCTACTCATGGGAATTAGCAAAACCTCCCTCAAGTCAGGCTCAGGAAATTAGCAAGCCTTCCTCTGGTTTGTGTGAGGACATTGGTAGTGCATGCAAAAAATAGCAACCACTGCTTCCTCATCCTGGATGACTACAACCTGAGACTGCTGCCCTGCAGAGACCTCCCACAGAGATGAGCTAACTTCTCTCCCCTGTGCTGTTGTGTACACATACACACAAAAGGTACTGAATTTCTGGGTTGGAGCATAGTCGATGGTACTCCATCAGATCAAGTACAGGCCAACTGTGTGTCTGTCTTTTCTTCATTCCCTTGTCACCCCAGTCAGGTTTCCAGAGTTGCTTCGAAGATTCAATAAATTAACACTTGCAAAACACTCTGACCAATGGCATCAATGCATATGTTAAGAAAATGAAATACCTGCATTTTTTCTCATTTGTAGAAGGGACATAACTCCATCAAAGTTAAAGTAGTTTTCTATTCCAACATGCTGTGACATCTATACCTAATGTCATCATTAAGAGCACTCAATAACAAGAGGAGCGGGCTGTTAATAATTCACAAAACCACAACCAGTCCCCAAGTACTCTCAAGATGTTTTTGGCTGCCTATAAACATACAAAGGCAAAAAAAAAAGAAAAAAAAAGAAAAGAAAAAAAAGAAAAGGAAAGGAAAGGAAAGGAAAGGAAAGGAAAGGAAAGGAAAGGAAAGGAAAAGAAAAGAAAAAAAAACACAAAAAACCCCAAACCTTAAAAAGAAGACTAAATTAAGGTAACCAAACAAAATGCTTTGCCTCTCAGTAACTGATGGTTCGAGAGGCATATATTTTGTCTGATTAATGTGGGCTTCTGTTTACAAGCATACCCGGTGTCCCCATGCTCAGAGGCACCAGAAGACGATTTACACACACGGTGCCTACCATTTTGCTTTGTCATCTTCATTCAACTGGACTCTTGTTTATAAGAACTGCTGTAGTAGGAAAGGGTCTAACATAAAAGGTTTTCATCCCAAGCACACTTCTCCACACATTCCAGTCAACAACTAGATGATGACCCTACTTCATTTGGTTGTAGTTTTCTTTGCAGAAGAACAATTTTATTCAGTCATGACAAAAGGAAGAAGGGACTATGAACCTCGGAAGGGACATTTTGAACTGTGCAAAATTAACATAAGATGTCACACACTAGGGGAATATGATTTAATACTCCCCCTAAATTATTGCTAGAAGAAAGAAAGAATACTTTCTAAATATTCAGTGCATGATTTAAATGTATGACCACCTGGGGCTTATCTGAGATCATTGTTTATGCCTGGGAATTCATGCCAAGTAATGGAACATGATGAGATCTTGAGTCATGTTTAATTAAATAACCAGTGAGCTGCACAGTATGTTTTGTAGGCAAAGGTATAAATAACAAGTTGGGTTCTAGGTACTTTTAGGGTTTTGTCATTTAATAAAGTGCCAATGATACAAGGCCATCAATATCCAGAGAGTTGAAGTGATTGTGTACCTCTACCAGCATTTCCTGCCTTCAGCTACATACAGTACTGCCTCCTCCATACACTAATTCTATTTCTGTTTCCTCAAAAATGTTTATTTTAAGTGTGTGTGTGTGTATTATAGGCACTTAGAAAATGTCTCTTCTTCAAGAGATGAATGTAGATATTATTACCATGTACATATTTTCTGACAATGGAGAAATGAAACCCACCCAGACTTCCTAGCTTCCTAGCATTACTACGCACACACACATACACACACATACACAGACACACAAGCAGAGAGAGACTTAATTATATGTGTATATATATACATATCCATACATACACATATGTGTGTATGTGTGTGCTCATGTGTGTAGGTATCAAAGGAAAAGAAAGTGAGCTAGAAAAATCAGCATTTTGGACTTACCATGTTGGACAACTGGTTCTCTTAATGGCTCCCCAGCAATTAAGACAAAATGGCTTCTTTTGGGGTCCTAAAGTCATCAAAGAAAGCATCAAACAGTGAATATGTTTATTTTTAAGGGTCAAATTGGAAACAAGTTATAGTTAAGATACAAATTAAGTGAACGGTGCTACCAAGGGCAAATTTCAGAAACATCTCCTCTGAAATCCTTGAAATGGGAGTGTTTATTCCTTAGGATGTTTAGTATTCTAGCAACTAGAATTCAGCAATAGGTCCAGACTACCAATGTATCAACATCTGCAAATTAAAGAAGGAAAATTGAAATTAAAGTCTTCTTTATGTTTGTGTGTCTATGTGTGTGTATGTAGGCCTGTGTGCATATATATATATATATGTGTGTGTGTGTGTGTGTGTGTGTGTGTGTGTGTGTGTGTGTGGAGGCCAGAGGTCTCTGTATGCAGGTCTATGTGCATATGTATGTGTGGAGAGGCTAGAGGTCTTTGTCAAGTGTCTTCATCAATACCTCTCCACCTTATTTTTGAAAACAGGGTCTCTCAGTGAAAGCAGAGCTCACCCTTTGCCTAGAATGACTGGATACTACACTCCAGGGATCTGTTTTGGCTTATCTCCCATGCAGGGTTACAGACATGTGCTATTATCACACTCAGCCTTCTACATGGCTGCTAGGGAACCAGACTCAAGTCCTTACTATTAATGGAATTCACTCACCAAACCATCTCCCCAGGACTAAAGTTATTGTCGTCTTTAATAGAGACATCTTCCCAACAAACTATCTGATCAAACAAGTTTATCTCTCATTAACAAAATCATTTTTTTATTTTATTGCCTTTTTTCCATTTATTTTTTCCATATAATATATTTTGGTCATCTTTCCTTTCCCTTTTATCCCACCTTCTCCCTAGTTATATAATTTCATGTTCTCTCTTATTCTTAAAAAAATCCCTCAAATCAACCCCCCAAAAGCACAAGTACACGCGCGCACACACACACACACACACACACACACACACACACAAATGTATGGAGTCCGTTTTATGTTGGCCAACTAATCCTGAATCTGGAGTGTAGTTGATATACACAGTGTCACTCCATGGAAGAAAACTGATTTTCCTTCTCCCAGTAGCTATCAATTGTAAATAGATTCTTGGTTAGTGGTGACACTTGTGACCATGTCCCCCTTTTTCCAGGTTGGGATTTGTCCAGTTTGAACTGTGTAGGCTATGTGCATGCTATCACAGTCTCTGTGAGTTCATATGTACATCAACTCTGCTATGTCTGGAAAACACTCTTTTCTTGGAATCATCTATCACCTCTGGCTCTTAAAATCTCTCCATCTCTTCTGCAACAATATAATATCTAAGATTTATTTATTTATTATTTATTTAATGTGGATGAGTGTTTTGTCTACATGCATGTCTGCACCACATGTGTGCCCAATGCCCAAGGAGGGTAAAAGAGGGTGTTGACACATCAGTACTGCTTACATATAGTTGTGAGCTGCCATGTGGGTGCTGAGAATCTAACCTGGATCCTCTTGAATGGCAACCAGTGCTCTTAATGGTCAAGCCCAGTCCAACACTATAATTTTTTAATGGAAATAATAGTTATACAAATCCAAAACCAAGACTTTATTGCTTTGTCACCTACTAAAGTAATATGAAATGTGCCTCAGCACATTTAAAATAAAACACATATACAATATAAAATGTATACATGTATGTGGGTATAATATTTGGAGAATTGTTTTTATAACCAATACATTTCTGGTTTAAAATCATATGACCATTCCATTATAAAAAATTAAATATTTTAAAGTAGCTACCATGCTGTGTGCTCTTGCAATCATATGGTGGTTAGTAGTGAATGGCAGGCAGGGGTGCTGATAGATTCCAGTTTGTCCTCATTCTGCTCCCTCCCTGATTGCTAACCCTTCTAACCCAAGGTATCCGCAGATCGATTTCCACAGCTCTGGCTGCATACATCTCCATCGGCTTCTCTTTCGTTGCATCATATTAGTGACTGACTGACTATGCTTAACTCTCTAGACTTACAAGATTGATGACTTCTCTGACTTCTTACATTCCTGATTCTTATGTCTTCAAGTTCCTAGCATCTCCTACTTGCCAATACTTTGGCTTGGAAGGAATTTTCTTGTGAGGGCCATATGGAGACACATCGTGACCTAACCAGAAAGGGGAGCACATAAAGAAGACCCAAGGCATCCCACAAACAAGAACTCTACTGGAGCCCAGCCTCCAACCTGCTCGTCACTTGGAACACACCAGAAAGCCAACAGAGGACCAACCACCATGATGATCAGAAACTGGAAACTGTTGTTATTTTAAGCCACTAACTACTAATAGTTAATTACAAATAGGTAATTGAGCATTCCATATTATTTTTATATTTTATTGTGTATTTTTCCAGTTTTCTCTCAGGCCTACCTAATTTTGAATCAGATAATAATAATAAACCAAATTACTATATATTTTTAAACTGTAAGTTTTAAAACTTCACTCACATCCTAATTATAAAGTATTTTCTAAATATTCAACACTATCCTAAATTATACAAAATATTTATACATTTCTAATACAAAGCTCTATTATCATAATTATACCAAATAGCTATGTGCTTCTACTAATACAAATCTCTTTAATTTGAAGTCATTCCAACGCCTAGTCTCAGAAGATTTATTTCTGTATTTAACAAAATTAATAATTAACCTCATTTTTTTCTACCCATTTAATAAAAGCTGCAAGAGAACTGCAATGTGCTTCTCTTTTTGGCTTCCATTAAAAAATGAGTAAGAAAGCATGGTAGAATGGTTTCTTCCAAAGTTTTCATCTGCTTCTCCCGCATCTCAGGGCTGGTGGCTTTTCACACCAGCACTTGGTTGATGCTTCAATTCCTTCTTCACAGGAGTCTAAGCATCCTCAGCTCTGCCATGTTCTAATCATCATTGCCTTACTGACTCATGTACCCAACTCACTCCCCAAATGCATACAAATAAAAAGCTGGCTGCAAATCAGTCCTTTGAAACCAGATGCCACCAAGCTCAAATATGGGCTCACCGGGCTCACCGTAGTCAAGTTACTTCTTTGCTGTAAGCACAGATCTCCATCCATCCCTTACAGACTCTTGCTTCTACAATGTTCTAACAGCTAGACATTGTGCTAGTTAGAGTTTGTTTCACATATTCTCTGATAAAACCTTTACCACAGGCAATGCTGGGAGGAAAGGGTTTATTTGGGTTACAATGTGTCATAAACAGAAGCCAAGGCATGAACCTGGAGGCCAGAACTAAAACAGAGACCATGGAGGAACACTGCTTACTAGCTCACTTCCAGGCTCATGTTCTGCTACCTCTCTTCCTTCTTCCCTCCCTTTAGATTTATCTATTTTATATGTATGAATGTTTTGTCTGCACACTTTACTGTGCACACGAATGCTTGGTACCCACAGAGGTGAGAGGGAGACAAGGTGATCCACTGGAACTCGAACTACAGATGGTTCTGAGCTTCCATATGGTTGCTAGGAGCCTCAACCACAGGACCTCTGCAAGAGTAGCCAGTGCTCTTAGAGGCTGAGCCTTTTCTCCAGCCCCTCTGTTACCTTTCTCAACAGCTGAAGCCCACTTGCCTAGAGATGCTAATATCTACCACTATGGCCCACATGCCTCCTATATCAATTAGCCATCCAGAAAATAACCCACAGACATGCCCCTGGCCAACGATATGAAGGTGATTCCTCAGTGGAGGTTTCCTGGTCTCAGGTGTGTCAAGTGGACAACTAAGATTAGCCAACACAACTGTCTAGTCTGTACAACAATTCAGAGAACCAAGAAAAGGAGGTATTTTTTTCCATAACTTATACCAAAATTCCGTGAGGTTTTAGGGATGTTTATGGTGTTTGCAGAGAGCTACCAGTGGACACAGCTGAGGGAAGTTTTCGTTTGGCATGATTTCTTCTTTTTCTTCTCTTTTTTTTTTCCAGTTTGATGTTTAATGACTAAGACCTCAATAGCTATTTTAACAAGTCAGTTATCACAAAGGATTTACTCTTTCAGATGTTTAGAAAGGCCTCTTAGAGACCTTTTTGAAAGGTTTTAGCATGCCAAAAGAGACAAGGAAAAGAAGATCGTACAACAGTGTTCTGTCGTGTTTGTTTTTGCTATGGCCAAGGAGATAAAATTGAGTTGGAGGGTCAGGAAGTAGAGGGGAAAGAGTTAACAGAGCCAAGAAGAATGGTTGGCCTGTGAGTCACGTACATGCTGACTGTTCAGAATGAAAATTTCCTAATCAGAAGAGAGGTCTTTGGGGAGTGATAAACATGCCCTGTTTCCACGTTGTGGAATGAGAAAGTGCTAAAACCAAAATCTTGACTCTGTTATATTACTCAAATAAAATGATGAATTTCCAGTTATTATTTGGACAGCAGGAGAAAAGGACACGTGCATTTTGTCTTAAATGAGAAATTATGAACCCTTTAGGAGTCGAAGAGAAGTTTTCCATCCCTGTAAAACCTGAAGGTTTCTGTTCCAAACTTCTTTCAGTGACTTTGCTACAGATTCACCGTCTGGGCAGGCCCTTCTTTAATCTAAGCCATATCTACTTTCTATCCCTCGCTTGAATTTTTTTTTTTACATTATTTACTGTGCACATGGGGTGGGAGTGCATGCATATTATGGCAAGCACATGAAGGTCAAAACACAACTTCTGATCATTGGCTCTCTTCTTCCACCTGAGATGGGTTGAAGTCAGGTTGCCAGGCTTGGAGGCAAGTGCCATTACCAACTGACCCCTCTCCCCATCTCTTGTCTTTCTTTTCTTAACAAGGCATTAGTAAAAAAATTCCAATGACCACTACAGCTATTTACTAGAGTGTTAATGTAGTTTAATGTCCAAGTAGAAAATGTCCATTGATAGTATTAAATGATGAAAGCCATGCAAAAGCAAAGAGGTTGAAAGATGAGCCTAAGACAGGCAGCCCGTAGGTGCCTCTATGCCAATGCCTTTATGGACACTGATTTTCGGCATCCTCGTACATGGTCCTAGTGGCTCAGATGACTATTTCATGTAGAACAACTGCAGCTCATGCCTTTTGTGTGTCTTCTTGGTTCCTAGCTAAGTCTTTTTCATCTGAATGAAATACTAACTTTCAAAGCTTGCCCTCAGGGCCAGCAAGATTGTCAGCAGGAAAAAATACTGACCATCAAACCTGACCACCCAACTTCTATTCCTGACACCCACATGGTGGGAGGACAGAATGAACTCCTAAGATTTGTCCTTTGACCTCAAGTGCATCATGGCACTTTAACTTACTAAAGAAAACAAAAATAGGTAAATTGCTTTTGATACCCCATAACTTAGCGCCAGGAAATATGAGTTTCATTGGGACCGACAATACATGATCAAAGCCCAGAGAAAAGGCCCAGGGGTCATTTAATGTGTTGATAACATCCAAACTATGAGTTTCTAACTCAGTTAAATTGATTATAACCCCAAAGCTTACAATAAGAGCAGTCCTGTGAGAGTGAAGCTAAGGCACATTTTCTACCTGCAGGAGCATTTATTACTGTGATGAATTACCTGGAAAAAAGACCCGAAAGTAATTGAAGTTCAGCATGATTTAACTGTGTGCAGTCATTCTTTCTAGACTTCACTATTTATACTTTGGGCATCAGTGGAAATATCAAGCAGTGAACTATGAACAGTTCTGAAAAAAAAAAAAACCCCTAGTAGTTCTTTTTTTTTTCTAGTGGTTCTTTTATCATGAACTTTTACACAGAATAAAGCAAATCACTGCCTTTAGCTCTCATTAGGTGGTTTGTTTCATTTCGGTGTTTTACAGGTTATTTTAATCAAATCATTTGAATGGGACATCCATGGACTTGTGACAGTTTAAGAGCATAGGTGTCCTCAACCATTGTCATGACAGCCAGTGTTTATCTACTTCAGTGTGCTTACTACAAATGAGCTTTCGACTCTTCTACGACTTGGTACAACAGTTAACCAGTAAACCACAAAGAAATACATTTGGATCTGGCCTTTTTGACATCATTTACTGACCTCTGTGCTATATCTGGAACAGATCCTGTCATAGGTAATCCTGATTGGTTTTGACAATCCTACATAGTTGACCTCAATTCTTTCAGTCTTGCAATGCAATGAAGCCTAGGTTAGTGAAACAGATCATTGAGTAAAGGGATTTGGTGGCAAGCTGGATGACCCAGGGATTTGATGCCTGGGAACTACATGATGGAAGAAAAGAAACCATTCCTGAAAGTTATCCTCTGGATTCCACACTCATCCACATACATATACACACAGATGAATAATAAATGTTTAAAAAGTGAACAAAAATGAAGCACAGAGAAATTTAGAAACATATCCACAGTCACACAGCCAACAAGTGTCAAACTCAAGACCCAAACCTTCATAGCCTGTATCTTGTAATATAAAGGGAACTTCCTACTTTACTACAGACATGACCCCTTTAAATGAAAATTATTTTAAATACATTTTTTTCATTCTGAAGTTGTCATGATGCATAGTTGCCATAAAAACAATGATGGAATGTATAAAACAGTAACAGAATGCTCCTGTGTCACAGATGCCATTTGCCCAATGAACTAACACTTATTTTTGTCTATTCCAGCTATGTTCTGACCTGCAGCTTCCCCCATCACTTTTTTGCATTTTGGCTTCTCCATCCTTCCTTGCGGGGTATTCTTTGTGATGTAATAGGAAAAACTGAGGTTGTCAAATGTAACCAGACCCTATTGGAAACTAAATATATCAGGAACTTCTGGCCTGTAAATAATTTTCAATTATTTATTGAAATTGGGTTGAGGTATGTCAAATTATTTTGGTAGGTCAAACATGGCAGTTTTGAATGGTTTGACATAAAACAGAGGGTATAGACCCCCGGATTATGCATTTTTCTGGTGTCCCTGACATTTTGTTTTATTTTGCTCATAGTTCCTAGAGGTGCTGCTGGTCATCAACACAGGAGAAGGTGAATTGCTAGTAAGTTGGATAGAGATATAAAATCTCTCCCAGTCCACTGCATTATATGATACTAGGTTCAGAGAGCTAGAAGTGACAGAGATAACTTCTCCATTCAGTTGCCACTGAAATAGTTTCTACTCCTGCTTTTCAAAATGGAACTATCCAGGCACTTGTGCACAACTGTCTCCTTAAAAGAATCTTCCTTACTGGGGAGTGACACAAAGCAATGAGAATGCCTTAATGGGCTCACAGAATGATGAGCTGATTGCTCAATGAAGTGAAACAGACAGAAAAAAAAAAGAACTGAGAAACCTAGAAAAATCGCTCCCAAGAGCCCTAAAACGTAAAAAGCAGAGATTCATTTAAAGGAACTATGAAAAACATCACACACTCTTCTTAGCTCCAAATGGAGATGATTCTGAAAGGACTCTCTGTGAGCATGCAGATCTGCATTCATACTTCTGGATGGCTAGCTTAGTTTTATTCATGCTTAAATAAATAAATAAATAAATAAATAAATTTTATGATGGTAATATTTAAAAAAAATGAAGATGCATTCATTGCCTCTAGATCCAAATATAGACTTTTACATGATTGCTAAAGGCAAGAAATGAATACATATGAAACTGAAATATATCAATAGAAAACTCAAAATATAGCAATGTAATCAGCAGAAATTAGTAAATAGGCTTGATAAAACAGTGGCATAATTTTTTTCCCAAGGAAGGGAAAAAGAATTCCATCTCAATGGGTGATTTAAGTATTTTCATGGAAATCAGTAAAAAGTATAAGTTCAGGAAATTATAGGGGAGGGAAAGATTGTAAGAGCCAGGACACTGGGTATCTATAATGAAATTACTTTCTGGACATGATGGGTCACTCACTGTACATATGAATCTAAAGGAATTATGACTCTATATACAAGACCTACACAAGATCAAGCCACACAAAATCCCATTAGGGATGGAGGAGGGATCATGAAGCCCCACCCCTATCTGAGGAACTATTGGCACCTAACAGCTAATGAGGGCAGATTTAGTTGTCTTCAGGAATCCCATCCCTGAGAGGATACCCATGCTCCAGATGATGGTAGTACACCCTTGTACATACAGCCAGCATACTAGGTGGACTTGGTGGGTTAAAAACAGAGACCGTACATGAAGGAATACTGGGAAGGAATAATGAGGGGTGGAGAGATTAGAAAGGAAAGAAAGGGAATGAATTTGATCAAAATATATGAGTTTGTAAAACTCTCAAACATTTTTTAAAGAGATAATTGAATGTTTGGGGCTGGCGAAATGGCTTAGTTGGTAAGAACATTTGCTGTTAAACCATGAGAACCTGAATTTGAATCCCAGTAACCCACATAAAAAATATGTATGTGATCACTCATACTTGTAACCCCCAGGTTTCCGCTGGGATGGGGTGTTTGGATGTTCAGAAACAGGTAGATTCTGAGAGCTCCGTGCCCAGGTTGCCTAGATATAATTGTGAGTTTCAGGTTCAGAGAGAGAACCCGTCTCAACAGTCTCAAAGGAATAAGGTGGGAAATGACAGAACAGGATCCTCAACATCTTCCCTTGGCAGCTGAATGTGTGTGTGTCTGGGCATGAGCACCAACACCTACACATGTCTCTCTCTCTCTCACACACACACACAGACACACACAGACACACATAGACACACACAGACACACACACACACACATCATGAAGAAAGAAAATTAAATTGAAAATACCTTATTTTCCAATTGGACAGTATCACCTTCTCCAAGCACTGCTGTGTGATGCGGCTCTATCTTTTGTTGAGCATCATCAGGCCCTACAACAAAAGATGACCCAGTGACTTCAGTAACTGTTGTGGTATATTGATCCAATCACCACACGTTTGGTCAACTACTTAGCACCATAATGCTCATTTTAATTTCAGAAAGAGCAGACTTAGGAAAGTCCCTTGAATTTGAGAGCCATTTACATTTACTATTGTTAAAGGCTAAAATGGACTGTCTTTCAGTGCAGAAAAGAGCGGAAGAGAATCCCGCAACGGTTCCATTTATCTTCTTAGTGCCATGACTACGTGACTGGCTTTTAAAAGCCCTTGAAATTGCAAGTTCATAAGAATGTCCTCTTGTGTAAAATACAAACCTCATAAGGAGCAAACAGAGTTAGAAAATGACCAAATGCTATCGATAACTCATTTCAACCAGAATTTACCGAGCATCTCCAACTTTCTAGTACTAGAGAAAAATGCAAAACCGTGCAAATTACATTCTTTGCATGTAAATAATTCAAAATGTTCTTGGGACCAACCAAATAAAAGCATATGCAATCATCCGAGAAGAATTCAACTGAAAACTAGATGAGATGGAGAGTAACTTATAGAATACTGAATAAGATCTGCTCCTAGACGCTCCACAGGGTGGGTGCCTTCTAAGCACTCTGGAGGGTGTGTATCTTTAGGGTAGATGACATTCCTTCCCTTCTGGGACTTACAGATAAAATAAAACTAGCTAACACTTAAAGGTAACAAAAAAAACTCATTGAGAACAGGAATTTTGGGGGCTCTTTCAGGTTGGAACACCTCAGACATTTGTTCTGGAGGAAGTAAGACTTTTTAACAGAGCTGGGAAAGGTAAGACAGACCTTCAAGAAACAGCACTTGGAAGAGAGTATTGTGGATAAGAGAACAGAGTCAGTCAAAGAGAGTGGCTGAGAATTTCTAAGGAACCTGTGAACCTTCCTTCTATCAGGACTTTAACATTGTACTGGAAAGGATGAAACTGTATCAAGGAAATCCTTATCCATACAAGTGAGTCACAGACACACATACACACTCATTCACACAGACTCACACACAAACATACACACACACACACACACACAAAGACAGTCAGAGAGATAGAGAGATAGAGGAGAGAAATGACCAGAGCTGTGTCTTGAAAAAATAATTTTTAGAAGCAGAGCATAAAAGTAGATGGAAGGCGGGCCTAAACTTAGGCAAACCTGTTGGGGGCTCTCCGTAATGGACTAAAGTAAATGTGGATTACAGTGTGGATAGGAGTGAAAAAAGAAAGAGGTTGGAAGAGTGGGAAGGGGGTGGGAGGGAGATGAGAAAGAATCTGAGTCTAGTCCTTAGCACAAGCATGTGATGTCCCAAGGAGAGCAGAAGCAGTCTGGCAAGAGGGAGCTGGACAATGGAGAGGTCCAAGGTTCTAGAATAGCCACAGAAACCTGCAGCAAATAGCACATATTTAAGGCTATGTCTTCCAGCTGGGTATAAAAACCAGACCGATATGTGAACAGATAACAGGAGACGATCCAAGATCCAGCATTCAAGGAGTTAGGGAGAGGGCTCAGATGGCTAAGCGCATAAGAGCACTTCCTGTCCAAGCATGAAGGACTTTGAGTTCAAATCCCTATCATTGACATAAATAGCAGGCATGGCTGTGTATGGCTGTAACCTAAGCACTTTGGGGAGCAGACGGGAGGATCACTGGGGTTTGTTGGCCACCATCTTAGTTCCAGCTTCAGTAAATGACCAGGTCTCTAAATGACCCAGTCTCAAGGGAATCAGGTAGAAAGCGATAGGACAGATCCTCTTCTGGCCTCCACATACGCATGGGTGCATTTACTACATCTGTACACCTCAAATACAGAGGGGGGTGCTCAAGCGAAAACTTAAAATTTATTAAAGAAGTGGTTAAATGAAACAAGAACTTGATAAATTATTATAGAAACAGAATCACAATTTGTAAACTTGGGGAAAATTAGTCAACATTCTAACAGCCATGTTTTCTAGAGAAGTCATCTTTCAGCCTATATTTTGGAGATAGGGGATATATTCCATAGAGGACATATGGCTTACACTGTTGCTGACAAGTCTGAAACAGGATTCAGACAGAACAAGAGTTCTTATCCTGGAGTAAAATGTTCCATAGAAGTCTGCAGCTAGAACTGAGACTAAGTGTGGCCTTGGGTGGGAGACAGATCACACATGCACTTTCTCCATCACTTAGCTGCCATGTAGCTTTTCTTCAGTCATAACTGTAGCCAACAAACCGCAGCATTCTTTGTTTTGCTGATAGCTCTGTCTCCAAGAGAGGTCACAGATATTTTTATACCACATTACAGTGCAGTGCATATCTCAGAATAGAGCTTATGCTATTTGTCACATACAACTAAGAGCTGACCTGCTACTAAATCATGCCATTTCAGATGCCAATAGAGAAGCACACATGTAATTATAGCATAAACTGGTTCTTTAACACTTTAATGATATCACTGAATTTAAAAACATTGTCTGAAAGGAACTTTGTACATGTAAAAAAAAATCCATGGAAGAAAAAAAATGTGTTTAATCACTGGCTTTGGAGGACAATGGTGACTGGAATATAATCCTGATGTTGGTGTCTAACAACTTCCCTGGTGAAAATACTTCCACCTTTGCCAATGCCAAGGAATCAACATGAGCTCAGACGCAATCACCCCTGCAAATTAGCAAAATCCAACCCCAACATAACATCCATTCATCAAAGGCATATGTCAGCAAATGTCATGGGGTGAATAGCAGAACTCCATTGACTTCCCATTTACACAGGGGTTTGGCAAGAAAAGTCTGGGAGACCAAGACGAATATCATTTAGAGTTGGATAATATTTTAAACTGTGACAGGGAAAGGCATTTTACTAGGTGTGTTTTACTGACATCCTCTGCAGACAATGAACCATATTTCTATCTTCAACTAATTCATACACAACAGCCAGCACCCACGTGGCTCGCTCCTGGACTCTGGGTTTGTCATGAAGTATGTTTGCTGATACTGGTTTTTAATAGAGTGAGCTGACGAGAGACAACACTCAAAAATCCTGCTGAGTTGGTAGTTCTTCACAGGCACCGGGTATCAGGATAGTGTGCTTGACAGCAATGTTGATTAGCCTATGAGGAAATCCTAATTTAGAAGTAGACTTGATGCCGGCTGTGCATGCTCCTTCCTACTGATGGATAAGAGAAATTATGGTGAGATGTAGAAGGGGCCATTTGAAATGTTCTACTCCAAGAAACACTTTCTTCATTGACACCAGAGTCAAGCTGCCAGATGGATGATTTTCAGTCTACCTCGAGTTTCTAGCTTCCTAGGCAAAGTCTTCAAAATAGTGCCACAGAGAATGGACTGATGGCATCTTCCTTTCCCGATCATTACTATGGTAGTTCACTCATCTGGTTATCTCCTGAACCTAAAATAAGTCTACCTGAAATATATCCTATTGTTTCTGACTACTTGTAATTATAAAATGAGGACAAATCAGATAATAAAATACTTTCCATTGGCAGACTTTGCCAAGAATGTTAAATCTAATAATGTAGTTAAGGAACATTTAACCAAAAATGTTACTACCTTTTTTTTTTTTTTTGCCGTAACAATCATAAAAGGGCAAAATACTTTTTCAAATGTGTTTTTTTAAGGTGGGGGTCCAGTTCCAGTGTGTGATTATCCACTTCTCATTTTCTTCGTTTTACGAGGACTAGCCTCTCACTCTATTCCACACAATCTCATAATATCTATCACACATTTTAACATCATTAAATTTATATGTATAGCAGAAGCTCTAGCACAGCAGAGACTGCTACCAAACTGCCCCAAGAAACTTATTCTAAAGTATAAACATCTTGTAACTTACAAATGTTGATAAATACAGTTGAGGTGTTTGGTAGCTAGATTGAAGCATTGTCCTTCAATTTATTTACATGCATTTCTTTGTGTACCTGCATTTGTGTACATATGCATGTGAGTAGTCGCCCGGCTAGATGCTGACATGGGGTGTCTTCCTCAATTGCTCCCCGACTCAGCGTCTCTCACTGAACCTGGAACTCAAGGATTGCTTAGACTGGTTGACTAACAAGCCCTAGAGATCCTCCTGTCTTCCCAACATAGAACTAATTTTACAGATGCCTGCTACCACCACACTCAGCTTTTTTTGAATAGATGTTAGGGATCTGAACTCTGATCATCATGCATGGACTGTAAACACTTTGCCTATGGACTCGTCTCTTCTGCCTTTTGTCCTCTTTTTAATGTATACCTATTTTAGGCATCACCTAAATCCTTCTAGATTATTACACTTTCCCTAATCCCTCAGTTATCTGTCACTTGTTTTCTCCAGCAACTTACTTTTACAACTCATTTGACTTATTTGCAGAAACATCACATTTTCCTCTTTTCCTACTAATTTACATATCATCTACTATGCATTACATTATTCTCTTGAGACAGGCTTTCTAATGACTCTGGAGTTAGGTGGTCCTTCTTGTTCCTTCCCCATATCACTGGGGTCACAGGTACGAACAATTACATTAAGCTTTTTACATGGGTTCTGAGGATTTGAAATGGGAATTCTTGGTCTACACCCTGGGATGCCTCCTGAACATCACTTGTCACTGAGAATGCTGACGAGGAAGAGGAAGCCAGAGGCTAAGAATCTTGGGAGCTCACTGACTAGCCAGCATAGCTAAAACTGAGAAATCTGGGATCAGTGAGAGACTTTGGGGAAAAAAGGTGGGAGGTAACTGAGGAAGCAACTTGATGTTGACCTCCATGTGAACCTACACACCTGTGCATACATTCACACTAACAAGCACATACACTGCATGTACCACACCACACACATAAACCAACACATACATTTTTTTTTAAAGATCTTACTGTACTGGGTTCCATAAGGCCATTTCAAGCAAGTGTATAACTGTATATATTTCCCTCATACCTCACTACCTCAACCCTTCTCTTCCCTTCCCCTCTCTTTTTCCCCCAAGTAATAGCACTCTTAAATTTTTACTGTATGCAGTCTTCTAAGATTACTTTTGCCATTCAAATCAGGGCCTATTTGTTCTAGCCCAAGATACTTGCTACATATGTTGACATTTCATTAACTGAACAATGAGTATTTGACACTGTAAAAGAGAATGACTTACTGCCATCTGGGGTTGAGTGGTGCCATTTGGTGTTTATAAGCAAGATAAAATTGAGGTACTAAAGTTGGGAATCATTTTCTGGGTTCTCGCTATAAACAGTGATTTCTGTTTGGTCATTTTTCCCCCCTCTGGTGATGTGCTGTTTTGTCATTTTGTTTTTCTCATTGGCAACCTCATGAAGGGGTGGATAGGAGCAAAGCAAGGAGATCAGATACAAATGAAGTCATTTGGCCTGTGGCTGATTGGTTGAAGCAGAGTCCTAAGAGGCCAGTTTGTAGAGCTGGATTATGTCCATGGTCCAGTTTATTTTGGACACACACAATTCACTCAGAGGCTAGAGACCACAATTCCATTTTCTGCCAGATGTTTTGTACACGTGGCCCATGGTCATGGAAGTAAGGGAATAAGCCAGTGAGAAGAAATGACTCAGGACAATTCCACCTTATGTCAAGGAAAACAAGTGGACATGCAGGTGCCCCTTAGCCTAGAATTTCTGAACATTTCACTTATTGATGTCTGGGGGTAAGTCTGTCTGGAAATGAGGCTACCATAATTACTGGATAAAGAGGCTTTGCAGATTACTTTCAAGCTTTACATCCTTGATCCTCTCTTTAAGGCCATTTAGGACAAAATGACTTGTGAGCTTTTGCAGAGTCAAGAAGCAAAGCAAGGTCTTCACTCAAAAAAATTGTAAAGAATTAAAAATAGTAGTTCAGAGTACATGGAAAATACATGAAGTTCAACAAAAACTTGGATTACAACACGTATTCCATTTATCTATGCATTGTCCATGGCTGTTTTTGTGCTACCTGAGCAAGGCACAGTAGCCTCAGAGACAAAAATATTTGCTCTCTGGCACTTTCCATAAAGTTTGGTTTCCCCCTACAACCCCCGCTTTTTATTATTCTACATAAACATTCTGGAATCTTTAGCACCTTAAACTTCATGCTCTTTCTTTATTATGTTCCATCTCTCCAGATTATTTTTTAACTTAAAATCATAAGTCAAGGATGACACCTCCAATTTTTTTCTATTTTCATAAAGTACTATATGATTATCAGAATATCAAAAAAAATGATGCCTCATTCTTCTCAGGCAGTTAATACATTTCACTGTTCACACACAGGTGCTCACTGTAATACTGCTAGAAGAAAGTCTTTAATTTGAATCTTTACTCTCTTGAATGATAAAATACGTGAATTTTGTTTGGGGCTTATAATTAAAGTGCTATTCAATGAAAGAGGAATGAAGCCCAATCACATCATATTATGAATAAATTCAAATTACTGTTATTTCCAGAAGATTCAAGTGATTGAACACCTTTTTTTGAGAATATAAAGAATGGTTTAAATAAATCACTTGGGATGCAGCATCACACCCTGTACAGATGTCATTAGCAGGCCATCTGTCTGCAAATTGAGAATATATTTTGCAATGAGGATGCTCCCTGCAAGTTGAGAATGTATTTTCCAAGGAGGGATTGTTCTGCTGGCATCCCCCACAAGATTGTAGTAGAAAGCATTCAGTTCTAGAGGGTCTCAGAAATGGGGAATTTGGGGCTACATCTTGGGACGATACACCTACATGCGTGTTATTCATCACTGTGGATGGAGATGAGGACAGGGAAGGCTCTAGCTTCTTCCTGAAGCACAACTCAAATGAATATTGTGGCAGAAGGAGTTGATTCAGGAGATAATGCCAGTGAACAGTAGTCCAGAAATGAGCAGAGTTATTCAGGGAAAGGAAGTGTTGTCATTAGCTTTCTATTGCTATGACAAAACATTATGACCAAAGCAACTTATGAAAGAAGGTATTTGATTTGGCTTATGATTTCAGAGGGTTAGAATCCATGATGGTAGAACAAAGACATGGCGGTAAGAACAGCTGAGAGCTCACATCATGATCCACAAGCAGAAGGCAGAGAGGGTACTTTGGGATGGCATGGATCTTTAAAAACTTCAAAGCTCACCTCTAATGACACATCTCCTCCTACAAGGCCATGACCCCTAATCCTTCCTAAACTGTTCTACCAACTGGGAACCAAGGATTCAAACATAGGAGGGGGGCCATTCTCATTCAAACCGTCACAGAAAGGAAGGACAGGCACCTGATCATCAGTCTCACAGTTAAAAGCTTGAGAATAATCCTAGTGGGAAATTCCAGAATGGATTCTAACATAACCTACTCAAGGAGACAGCTAACTTCCAGAATCTTGATGCTTCCATGCTTCCTAACTGAGCCAGAGCAATCTTTCCAACTTTCAGGAAAAGTAGTGTAGACACTGACAGTTGGAAATTGGTCAGCAGGTACTGAAGAAGCAAGGTCATGAGGGGCTTGGGTAGGACATTCATGGAATATGCTGTAGCCCATCCATTTGCTGTCATCCATATAAAGAGCTTTTTCCTGTCTCCAGGAAAATGGGGATGGTTGGCATGGACACAAGCAGAGGCAACCTGCTCTGCATGCTTGTCTCTTATCATGTAGACTTGGTCTCTTCTGCTATCAGGTTGGGTAGGCTTGAAAACACAAGCTGGTTTAAACTCTACATTATAACTGAGTGTAGTGTAGGCAGGACACAGAGACGGAAATTGAAGAACACTTGGATAGTAGTTACTTTTCTACTGCTGTGATTTAAAAAAAATCACAAAGGCAACTTATGAAAGGAAGGGTTTACTTGGCTGATAGGTCCTTGGGGAAAAGATTCTGTCATAGTACGGAACTATGGCAGCAGACACAGCAATGTGGCTGGAGCTGGATGATGAGAACTTTCCTCCTGAACAGCAAATAGGAAGCAAGTACCAACAATGGTGAGAGTCTTTAGCCTCTCACAGGCTACTTCTAGTGACACACTTCCTCATAAGGTCGCACCTCCTATACATTCCTAAAGAGCATCACCAACTGGGGACCAAGAATTCAAAAGACAAAGCCTATGGCAGCCACTCTATTTCATACCACCATAGCTTGGTTCTTGCCTCAGGTGTACAGATGTGAAACCTTGGCATTAACATCTTCTTTTAGATATCCCACTGCTGATGTATAGAATGAGAGTTCCTTTGTTGTCGAATATGCATTTCACTACAAACAGCAGCATACACCCTTTAGAATAAATGAAGAAAATGTGAAATACCTGAAATACCTAACTTGTCTTCTTCTATCTCGAAAGGGATACACAAACTGTGACTCTCACTGGAGCCTACTGGAGCTCTACTTCTTTAAGGGCATGGAAACTGCTAACCTCTCAGATTAACACTCCTGTGCCTTTTGCCTGGACCATTTTTCCCATGTTGTTCTCTGTTACTGAAAACTCTGGGAGCTGTAAGGCACCCTGCTCCAGATTGGTATGGGAAGAAAGGAGGCACAGTATTCAATTACATACAATAGTTTCAGTAGTTTATCCTTTCAGTAGCTTGAATTAAACTGCAATTGAACCCCAAATGGCATACCCTTTTTACTCACCAATATATACATCTCCAGAGATGGTATAAATAAAGCTTGTCCACCCTGGAAAAGGAGCAGGGACATTGCATTATTAGTGTGTACAATATCTATCTATCTATCTATCTATCTATCTATCTATCTATCTATCTATCTATCTTACATATGCACTTTTGTTTCTATTACATGTATTATATAAACATATATAACATTAACAAAAGAAAAAGTTGCATATGAAATATTTTATTTTCTTTTAGATATATTTTAAGACTTTAGTTCTGTGAGATACTTATTATATATATTATAGACTTGCATACATTTCTTCTCCCTCTGTCACATACATACACAAACAAACATTTCTATACTTAAAGGACTTAGAGTCCTTGCTATTTAAGGGCCACCCAAAGTAAGTACTATGCAGTTTACTTTGGCAATATATCTATTTGACAAAAGTTATATTAATACATTTATTTTAGTGTGTGTGTGTGTGTGTGTGTGTGTGTGTGTGTGTGTGTGTTTACCAGGTGCCAGAGGGGGACAACAGAGTCCCTGGAGTTACAGGCATTTGTGATCTGAGTGCTGGGATCTGAACTATATAGTCCTCCAATAGAGCAATAACCACTGTGAATCGCTGAGACACCCTCCAGCCCACAAATTGTTTCTTACAGTTCTGTTACCATGCTATAAACTATAGCACTCCAGTCCAGCTTCATGTTCAGTTTGCAGTACTTCCAAGTAGGCTGAACTGTGAATAATACCAATGAAGCTTGTTTATTTTTTTTAAATTGAGTTCTAGTTTCCAGTGAACACATCCCATCTTCTATCTATTCTAAAAGAGAGCATATATCAATAATGGGTGCCACATCCTTTAGGGTTCTGGAGATTGATCTAACTGGGTCATCATGAGAATGAAATATATGTGAACAAGGAGGTGGCATTAGCTAATTTCAATAGAAGCAGCCTCTGTAGGGAAGAAATCTCCATCTCTAGGCTGGAAACAACCCAGGTAGAGATGGAAGCCATGCTGGAAATTTTCTGCGCAAACTCTTAACATTTGCCCTTGAACCAGAGGAAAGCTTTGCCATTCCTCCAAGCCTCAGCCAAGTAAGGGTTTGCTACTCGCATGCTGAGAGGCCCTGGAGTCCTTGACATGGCAGTGCTCATGTCAACAACATCCATGCAGTCAATACTTCACTTGCTCCGTACAAAGGAGGATCTAAACCTTTGGGTGATTAACAGGTTTTAGATGGCCTGTGAGATCCCTGGAATTGTCCCCACAAATTTTCAAAAAAAAAAAAAAAAGGATGCTATGACTTGTGAAGGCACATGTGTGCACGTGCCACGTACATGTGGAGGCCAGCAGTCAACCTCAGGTATCATTCCTTCCTCAGGAGCCATCCACCTTGCTGAGACTTGCTCTCTCACTGGGACCTAGGACTCACAGCTAAGACCTGAGTGGCTGGACAGTAAGCCCCAGGGATCTGTGTGCCTCTGACTCCCCAGTGCTGGCATTTCAAACACACACCAATACTTCCGGCTTTTCCTGAGATATTACAAGAGTGAATCTAAGCCACCTGAAAGTAATGCTCCCTCATTCCCTCCCTCATTTAGTGGCCCACCATTTATTGAACCTCTATTGTTGGTACATGTGGGTGCAGATACAAACATCAAGAGGATATAGTCATTGGTATTCAAGTGAAACAACGGGAGACTGAAAGGTCCCTCGTAGATGCTGAAAATGCATGCCAATAATGTAACCCCATTCTTGTGTGCACACCCTGGTTTTGCAAGGACCCTTGTTTCTTTCTGATGGATGATCATCCTCTCTATTCCTGCTCAGCCAAGATTAAAATTCTACTCTACAAAGAAATCCCTTTCCTCTCAACTTTAAAAAAAAAGGTTTGGATTGGAAATGGTTAACATTTCTTCTGCTAAGTGCAGATGGTTTGTACTTCTTGTTTATCTTGAGAAAAAAAAGTAACACGTTATTTTAAGAATACCAAAGTATGGGCCATCTTAACTGTAAATCTTTCTGTAAATCTCATTTCTACAACCCCCCCCAACATAAGTGGTGAGCAATTTGGCATTTATGCCTTTATGTACTACTTTGCATTTGCTTCAAAAATAGAAGAAATTCAATGCTGTGTTTTAAATATCTGTCCATATCAGAGCACAGAGCAGTAGCTCATCCTGTCATCAGTGTGTTCTTGTTCGTGTACTCAGTCCTCTCTTCACACTTTCAAGGCTGCCGAAAGGTAATTCTTTTGAGAGACATGCCAAAAACCTCACTGTTCTCAGTTGCTTGGCTGAGGATTTTATGATGGCTCTTTTAAATTTATCTCCATGGCTTTCCTCCCTCACTTCCTGTGTCATCCTCCAAACAGGTCACTTGGGTCTGTTTTTTCCCCCTTTGAAAATCCTTTTTGGCAAAACCTTGAAGGATTGTGTATACTTCAATGAGCTGCCAAGTGAGTGTTCTACGTGCATGTACTTGGTTTTCCTTTTCATTAAAGTAGGTTACAGAGCGTCTTTGCTTGGTATAACACAATTCACGTTGCCTGGTGGAAAGCACAGAACATTAGAGCTATCGAAACAGGAACAGTGGAGTAATCGGCCCTTTATCATCTTTGCAAACAAAATGTCTACCTACACATGCTATTAATCTTTGTTTCATTTCTAGGGAGCACTATTTCTTAGAGATGCCAAAAGGAAAATAAATGTCAAATAGTATAAGTGAATGCATACTATATGTTTAAGAAGAAACAGATTTTGTTCAAACTACTCCTTTGCTAAAAGCAGGAGCCAATTTGCTAATTGCATCAGCCAAGGGCTCTCCTCTGTGCGATTTTGCTTTGGTTGGATTTTTCAAGATATGGTTTCACTGTGTAGCCTTGGTTGTCCTGGATCTGCCTTTGTAGACCAAGCTGGTCTCAAATGCACAGAGATCCCAAGTACTGGGATTAAAGGTGTGAAGGACCACCACTGCCTGGCATCCCCCGTGCAATGTTCTGGTCTTTCTTTTTTCCTTCCTTCCTTCCTTCCTTCCTTCCTTCCTTCCTTCCTTCCTTCCTTCCTTC